>NC_055959.1:20033297-20040797 GCF_018492685.1 Alosa sapidissima | reverse complement strand
ATTCATCTGGGATATGCTTCTATGGTCTGTAATTGTGTGTGTGTGTGTGTGTGTGTGTGTGTGTGTGTGTGTGTGTGTGTGTCTTTGCTTTCTTATCTGTGACACACATGTTGTTCCCAGGGAAGGAACAGTTACATAAACTCAATGCTCGCCTTTTCCTTAGAGTGGCTCTTAGCAGGAACATCCAGGGTCCTCACTCTCACAATACCATGTAGAGAAAGAATGGAGAGACGAGAGAGAGAGAGAGATAGAGAGAGAGAGAGAGAGAAAGAGAATGTGTGTGAGGGGAGCTCTGCAGTCAGTAAGCATTAAGCATTGAGATCATCTGAGCAGGAAAGTCTTTTTTGCCTGGCTCTAAGGGGGCTGTTGTTGCATGCCATTAGAACTCTGCTCAGCACTTACAATGACTCGGTATGATGCTGGAGTCAAGTCTTTTGGGGTGCAGTAGTGTGGAGTCTGTGGCCTTTGGTGAACCTGTGCACCCAAGCGCCCATGAAAAGAGAGGGCACCTGAGCCTTCATGAAGGAATGCCAATGCACGAGCATCACCTCTCTCTCTCTCTCTCTCTCTTTCTCTTTGATGTTTTTTTTTTGCCAGCCCCATCTCCTGTTGTGCTAATTCACTAGCATCAAGCTAAGGCTCTTATCTGGAGTGGCATACAGTTCTGTGAGGGACTTTCTTTTGGTTATGAGTTCCTTTTGTTCTCAGGATTTCAAACACATGACTGTAATACCTCCAGTGTAGTAGTTTTTGAATCAGGTGAGCACACTACAGTTTGGAAAGCAGTGGGCCAATCTGTGGAAAGAAATGATATGCTTGAGGCCAGCTTCTCATAACATTTTTCTTATGTAAGGATTATCATGATGCTCACAATAATTAAAGCCAAGACTGAAAATATGGGACAAGTGAACATATTCTGAAAATCACTAGGGTTGCCAAAAATAGAGCTGACATACGAGACTGGGGAAAAACAGGAAGTCTGGTCAGGCTGTCTGTCCATTTGGTCACAAGAACTGAGTTTCTCTCTCGCTCTCTCTCTCTCTCTCTCTCTCTCTCTCTTCATTGCAGACTTGGCCTGTCATGTCCTCTCTCCAGTCCTCTCCTTTGTCCATATCTATGTTTGCATCCATATCTATCCATATTCTACTCATATATCTATTCACATATCTATACATATTCTATCCATATTCTGTCTTTATCTCTTTTTCAATTGTCCCTTCTCTCTGTCCATTGTTATAATTCTCACTCTGGTGTTGTCTGTCTCTCTCTCTCTCTCTCTCTCTGTCTCTCTCTGTCCGCTGCTGCTGTCCTGTGCTGTCCTGTCCTGGGGTCTGTGTTGGAGTGTTTGACAGAAGGCTGCTGTCAGCGCTGCTCTGCCCCCTGGGGGAGCAGGAGGATGAGGAGGAGCCCTTGTGCTTTTCCACTGAGGCAGCAGCAGCAGCAGCAGTGGCAGCAGCAGCAGTGCGTCCCCTAGCAGCCATTTCGTGAGGTCTCTCTCCTCTCTCTCTCTTCTCTCCTCTCTCTCCACCATCCCTCTTTCCTCTCCTCTCTTTCTCACTCTCTCTATCTCTTCTCTCCTCTCTCTTTTCACCTTCCATTTTCCTCTCCTCTCTCTCTCTTCTCTCCTCTCTCTTTTCACCTTCCCTCTTTCCTCTCCTCTCCTCTCCTCTCTGCATGTCTGCCAGTCCACAATGCATCACTCTCTCCCTCCACAGGCCAGCCACAGGCAAGCCAACACACAGATGGCTGTGTTGACTCCTTACATGGTGCATCTCTATCTATCTATCTATCTATCTATCTATCTATATACCTATCTATCTCCACTAATGTGTAAGGCTATGTAAGGTTTTGCATCTGTCTGCCTTTGTTTAGACCCGTAGCATTAGAAGACCACTCTCTCCTTTTGGAAGTCCTCTATGGGCAGCCCAAACGGGACTGCTGTGTTATTGCAGTGCTGGAGATTATTCATGCAGGCTTCCCCTACCTCCCGCCTCAGCCTGCCCCCCCATGACTGTCAGTTGGCTGCCCGGCTCCACACTGCTCTGCCTCTCCTCCATTAAAGCGCTCATAAATCAGCTCGTAAAGGTCAGCGCCTCCCCTGCCCAGCACACATCCTTAGCCCCCGTGTCCAGCTCGGATGAATCACTCTCGCCCGCCACCTGTTTCAAATTTCATCTCCAGGTGCCCCGTTGCCAGGGAAAGTGTACACAGTACAAAAATAATTTCTAAAAACCGATGCAGCACACATGCACTCTTATTCCTCTCTATGTCTGTCTATACATGTCTTTCTTTGTCTGTCTGTCTATCTATCTATCTATCTATCTATCTATCTATCTACTGTATCTATCTACTGTATCTATCTATCTATCTTATCTCTGTGGTGTTGTATTTTCTGGCTCTCCCTCTGTCTTCTCTGTGGTCTCTGGCTGCTCTCCTCTCCATCTCAGTGCTTCGTGTGTGTGTGTGTGTGTGTGTGTGTGTGTGTGTGTGTGTGTGTGTGTGTGTGTGTGTGTGTGTGTGTGTATGTGTGTGTGTGTGTGTGTGTGTGTGTGTGTGTGTGTGTGTGTGTTGTACTCGGCTGGCTGTGATGAATGGTCATTAACTAGGTGCAGTGGAGCGCTGCTCGCTGGCTGGATGCTGGAGCTGGATGCTGGTGGGCTCCCATGGGGCTGCTCCTAAAGACAGGAGAGAGGCTGGCGCTGCCCCCCCCCCCCCCCCCCCCCCCCCACCCACCCACAGACAGACAGAGGACTGCTCTGTGTACCCGAGCTGGCCGGGCAGGGAGAGGGCAGCAACTTGTTTCATAACCCTGCGTGGTCCCTACCATTCGAAGAATGTGCAGCAGCCTTAACTCTCTCACTTTTGTTTTATGTGTGTGTGTCTCTCTCTCTCTCTCTTTTTGTTTTTTTGTTTGCTGTTAGGGTTGGCTATGTGCCCATCCTGTGGTACTGTCAGCACCTGGTTTCTCTACTGAATGGAAGAGATTTGTATATGTGTTTGTCTGTACTGTGCACATACATGTATGCACTCATGAGTAAGAGAGACAGAGAGGAGAGAAGGAGGGAGGGAGAGAGAGAGAGAGAGAAAGAGAGAGAGAGAGAGAGAGGGAGAGAGAGAGAGGGAAATGTAGGGGTCTGGGGGAAGATTTATGCATGTATTTGTGTGAGTGTGTTTGGTGAGTGCACACGCATGGGTGAGAGAAAGTGCAGGGCAGATTTATGTCTCTGTATGTGTGTGTGTGTGTGTGTGTGTGTGTGTGTGTGTGTGTGTGTGTGTGTATGTGTGTGTGTGTGTGTGTGTGTGTGTGTGTGTGTGTGTGTGTGTGTGTGTGTGTGTGTGTTTGTGTGTGTGTGTGTGTGTGTGTGTGTGTGTGTGTGTGTGTGTGTGTGTGTGTGCATAGAGCTCCATCGCACATGCATCAAGATCATGCCCTAATGAAAAGAAGGAAGGTACTAGGGCTGTGGGACAATGAGGAGAACTCAAACTGCATTCTTTTCCTCTGCCATGTGTTACTCCTTAAGGGCTCACGATGGACAATCCATTCCACAGAGAATCCTCTTTGCACAGAAACTATCTGTCTAAATCATTGTGTGTGTGTGTGTGTGTGTGTGTTAATAAGGGAGAGAGAGAAAGAGAGAGAAAGAGTATGTGTGTGTATGCATTAGCAATGTAACAATGCACCGTAAATCACCTAAAAACGATACACACGTGTGAAAATTACAACCGGTTGAGAAAAAAATTAATTGTGATGCAACTACGTGGTCCACAAAATAGATAGATAAATAATAACTTTTTCATTATCCCCCCGTCAGACACCTTAGCTAACATATTTCTTGCAGGAAACAGTGACTGCAGCTTATTCAGCCAAACAAATCGTGAGAAAACGGCATCGTCAAAAAAAATCAATGAAAATCGCATCAAATCATGAGTTGAGCGTATCGTGGCATCCCTAGTATGCGTCGCTACTTGTGTTACATTCCCGCAAACTGAATTACTGTGTGCGTGTGTTTGTGTGTGTGTATGTGTGTGTGAATGTGTTTGTGTGTGTGTGTGTGTGTGTGTGTGTATGTGTGTTAATGTGTGGGTACAGATTCATTAGCATTGGTTCTGTTTACCACATGCAAGCATTTTATGTAGATGGGCAGTGTGGACGTGTGCATGTCCATGTACATGCACACATGACATAGTGTCTCTTCTCCTCTCCTCTCCTCCTTTCCTCCTCTCCTCTCCTTTCCACTCCTCCTTTCCTTTCCTCCTCTGAGACGCTCATTGTGTGTCTTGTCCATCTGGGGACAGTCCTGTAACAGCGTGCCTTTGTGTGCTGATGGCTCACCGCATGGAGGGGAACGCCACAGCGCTGTCCACACGCATGTCGTCATGCACATGAAAACCCTGCACGGGCCTGACATTCGTCTCTTAACAATGATGCGTCTGTGCTCAGAGACCGTCCAGTCCAGCCCAGTGGACGCCCAGGTACCAGGCACAGGCAACACAGACGGCATAGGAGGAGTCCGTTCAGTACTGATGTAGTGAACGCTCTTTTGGGGGAAACAGCTGCATGTCTTTATACGGCAAAAAAAGAGGGAGAGAGAGAGACAAAGGGGAAGGAAGAGAGGAAGGTCAAGAGAGACAGAGCAAGAGTGCATGAGAGAGAAAGTGAGAGAGAAGGAGTGTGTGAGAGAGAAAGTGAGAGAAGGAGTGTGTGAGAGAGAAAGTGAGAGAAGGAGTGTGTGAGAGAGAAAGTGTGATGAAAAGGGAGGAATCCATCCCATCTCCTGCAGTGCTGCCTGCGTGTAAATCACATACTAGAAAGCTGTGGAGCCTGTGCTCCCTTACTGCATTGTTTTGCGTTGCTATGACGCGCTAGTTTGTAGCATGTAGAGACAGCAGGAGACCTTTCCCATTCAAGATGGCTGACAACCACAGCTCCCTTTTCTATCCCTTTTCTATGTCCCTTAACCACCCCCCCCCCCCCCCCCCCCCACACACACACACACACACACACACACACACACACACAAACACACACACACACACACATTTTTTCCTGTTCCTCAGCCTTGTCTCCTCCCTTCCTCCCTCTCTTTCCCTTCCTTCTTGATCCTGAAGTTCGTTGCTGGAGATTGGTTGGAGGGGCCTGATGAGTGGGCTTATACCTGTGGGGGTTCGTCATTAAATCCATCCTCACCAACGGCAGTGCCGTCTCTGAGTCACGCCTGCAGTTGCCTCTACAGTGTGTGTGTGTGTGCGTGTGTGTGTGTGTGTGTGTGTGTGTGTGTGTGTGTGTTTGTGTGTGTGGGGCACAGTATTTCAGGAAGCGCACCGTGTTTGGACAGCTTTTTAATAAAGGGGGATATGAGTTTGGCTTAAGTGCTTTATTTTTATTAAACAGCCCTGACACTCCGCTAATGTGCCCTCCTCAAATATTTATGGGGGAGGGAGCTCTCTGGCGAGGGGTCTTAAAGTCTGTGGAATAGCAGTGAGAGTTTGCACACGCTGCTCTATCAGTAGGCCAGGGACATGGCCAGGGACACGCCACAAACAAGCAGTATTGTACTATATTTAAATAAAAGTAGTTTAGCATCCATTTTGATAGCTTTGGTTTAACGTAACACATTTCTGAGAGTTTCATCCATAAAAGCGTTTCACCAAGCCATGTGTAGAGTGTATAGAAACCAAGTAGCCACATCTGGAGAAAATGAAAGTCTGTATTCTCCTCAACTTGAGTGTGACATAAGCAGGGCTTGAAAACAAAATTATTTTTCAAACGTTCCGTTCCGAACGGTTCAGGTAGGCCTATGTTTAACGTTTTCGTTCTTGCATGCGTTCCGCCACCAACATATCGGTCCTGAACCGGTTCGGAACGCAAAATATCGTTCGTTCTTAAAGTTCCGCCAGTGTTTGGCGGGCCTATCAAGTCTATTTTTGTGGACTTTACCTTAGAATAGACATACTCATTATTTCCTCTTGATTTAGCCTATATCGTAGCTATGCCCAAAAATAATAAATCACAGGCGGCATCCAAAAACATTCAGATGGGCTATCCATCCCATAGCCTACAGACTTACTATAGGCCTAACCTATGCCTATAAATAATTTCTTATCAAAAATATTTCTGGATACGTGCTAAACTCCTTACCTGGTTGTAGCCTAAGTTTTATCCATATGGAGATCTTCAAAGGCTTGCGCTAATTCCAACCCTGTTCATAAACGAACCTGTCTGTTGCTGACAAGGCCTATCTCAAATTTCCTGTTTAACTCTTCTACATAGAATAGGCTATAATTGCGCAAACATTTCAAATCCCGACTTTAAAACGACAAAGCGTGGACAGGCAAAATAGGCTATTACGCATAGGCTACAAACAATTTCCAAATCAGTTTCAGTAGCCTACGCTACGAGCTGGCCTAAGATCCGAAGTGGCAGACGGATAGGTTACATTACAACAGTAAGACAAAATATACACATTTGGACCAAAGGTCCATTTATTCGTTTTTTTTTTTTTCAAACTGCAGAAATCAAATTATTAGGCTGTTCGCCTACAGTAGTTGGCTACATAGCGGCTTGTTATCTCACATTAACAGTGTATGCTTTTGCGAAATTTTATAAAATATATAGAGAACGAAAAAAACCCGTTATTAACCGGTTTTGTGGATTTCAGAATAACGTTTCTGTTCCGGAACAGTTAAAAGACCATTTTGTTTTCGTTTCCGTTTCCGCTCCTCGTAAAATTCCGTAAAATTCCGTTCGTTTTCGGTTTTCGTTTTCGTTCCTTGAACCGGTTCGGAGCCCTGGACATAAGTGAGTTACAGTCCACAGATTGGCCATAAAACAATTTACAAGGCAATGGTGAAGACCAAATTGTGTAGTAGCATGCTGTAAAAGAGCTTTTTATCAGGCCAGAATGTGTCACTATTGATGAATGTTGTAGAATTAGGACTTTGCTTTGGCTGTTTTCACCAGAGTGCCCAAATTAGCTCTGTGGGTATACAGTAAGCAGAAGCTAAATGCGAATACATGGACTGCTAGAATTTCCCTTTAAATGTAACTAGACTATGGCACCTCATAGAGCCTAAATCATATCTACGGCATGTGCCCTGCTATTAAATGCTCTCTGATTCTGGGTGTGTGTTTATGCTTTGAAATGGAGAATGAGAGAATGAGAGGCATGGCTGGATGGGATTAGTTTGGGGGGTTTAGGAGAACACAGACAGCAGAGAAATCCCTTTATATATGTGCGTGTGTGTGTGTGTGTGTGTGTGTGTGTGTGTGTGTGTACTGTAGTCACATGCACAGCATATCTGTGTGTGAAGAATACATGTTGTACGTGCACTGTGCTGTATGTCTGTATATCTGTGCCTATGTTTTTGTGTGTGTGTGTGTGTTTATGTGTGCTTGTGTGTGTGTGTGTGTGTGTGTGTGTGTGTGTGTCTCATACTGTGAGTCACTCTGCTCTGATGCGATGAGAGCGGACGCCCCCACCCCCTCCATATCGCGCCTTC
>NC_055959.1:20023297-20030797 GCF_018492685.1 Alosa sapidissima | reverse complement strand
CGTCCTCTCTGGCCGTGGTGGCCGTCTCCTTCTCCGGCCTCTTCACCTTCGTCTTCCTCATGCTGGCCTGCCTGTGCTGTAAGAAGGGGGACATCAACTTCAAGGTGAGGCGCTCTGCCCACCCACCCCAGACCTCACCAGGACAAACCCAACCCATCCTCATGCTGCCTGCATCGGCACAGTTGCAGTCCCATCCAACCCATTCACATTCATGCTATGTAGAGCAGCCTAGTTTATATTAAAGGGTGTAACGGTACACAAAAATCATGATTGGGTATGTACTTCGGCATTGAAGTCACGATTTGGTTAATTTTCAGTACAGTAAGCTTAACATTCACTGACAATATTGCTGATGCTATTTTGAAAAGGTGTCAAATGTTTGGTATGAATGAACAAAACTGACAAATGGTCTGCCACTTAATATGTTTGTGTGGGAACTTTGAAACATGGTCCGCATGCAAAAAAAGCCTTGATTACTGTTTGATGATGTTTGATTACTGCATTCGGTACACATCTGTTTGTAGGCCTAACTTTACACCCCTAGTTTATATGTGCTGGATTGTCTGTTTTGTGAGCTTGCTTCTGTTCGTTTGTTGTGCTGTACTGGCATACACATGAAAGCTTTGATAAAACCAAAGATTAGCGCAACAACAGAACCCACACTGGACTAGAGGCACATCAAGATAATTGCCTCATATCGGTCAGTTCATAGGGATATCAGTTCATATGGATATAAACACTGCATCAAAGAGCAACAACGCATTCCTTATCTGTGTTCTGCACAACATTTTGAAGTTGGGCTGGTAATGATGAGCTGAACTGGTTCTGGAACTGGAAACGTTTTTTCCTGATTAAGTGTGGATTACAGATATATTTGTTAGTGTAAGAGAGAAAGAGAGGATTGGGAAGCAGTGGTTATTATTGTACTGTACAATTGAAAAAAAAATACCCATTGTGAGCACTCCTCAATGACAGCAGTGCAACTCTCTAACATCTGAAGAGCTGGTATGATGGAAAGCTTTTTATTTGAGGCTGTCAAATCTTTCACCAGTAACTTTTGGAACGAAGGGATACCTACAATTTTGAGTTGTCATTTTACAGACTAGGGCTCAGACATGCTACTGTGAGGGAAGCACATTCTCATCCTCCCAGAGATCCTATAGCATTTCTCATGCTTAAGAATATTTGTAAGAATGTTGAGAATGTGTGGAATTGACTAAGCTTTCACTTCATTATGTAAACAGCACTCATCACTGCTCATCACCGCACGTCACTGCCCTCTAACGCAATTTGCGGTTTCTATAGCTGAACGGTGTAATTCAACCACAAGCACAGTTGCATGGAGTTCACCTATGGCAATATTAAAAAGAATAAAACGTTTAGCGCACAATAACAAACTATTTACTGCACATAAGCTATAACAGACTTAATACCCTAGTCCAGCAGATTGGGAAGTGGATGTTGTGAAAGTGAAAGTATGATATTAACAGTGGTGGAATGTAACGAAGTACAAATAAAGTAGCCTAAATTTTCCATGTATTTGTACTTTACTTAAGTAAAATTTATAGTGCATACTTTTGACTTTTACTTCGTTACATTTTACAGCAATTATCTGTACTTTTACTCAGCTACATTTCTACAACACCATCGTTCCTTTTTACGATACATTTTATGATCAGTTTTTTTTTTTCTCTCTGACAAACACGTTTGTTTTACCGGGGGGTTGCTACCAAAGATTCTGGAGCGCTACGTGCATTCTTAGAAACATAAGCTTCTAGTCTAGACCAGGCAAAGCATGAGCTTGTAGCCATCTGCATTCGGTAGGCTATATTCACCAGACCCATGGCTACACTGTACATGCAACTGTGTTCTGTGCCTTTCTCTGTCTGTTATCTGCAGCGTTAGGGCCTCCTCTCCGATGAGATTGCTATCCGCGGATCAGCGAAGTTACAGGCTATGCCCATGCTTCTGTCACACGTCTGATCATTTGCGGCACAAATGAATGGTAGACTATTAATGAACCGGTGGCCGGAAAAAACATAACATTTTCCAGATTAGGAAATATTCCTTAATTGTGTGTGATTAAATAAAGATGCATAGCCTACAATTGGGGGGTAGTAACGTGAGCGCTCATTCAATGTCTATGCGTCTGCGCAAGTGAAACTGAACTTAATCATAAAGACACCTTTCTCAGCAACTTTTCTGTTCAATCAGCATAATTGGCGTTACGATCCACCCGACGTTTCCCTTGTCTACCCCGTTAAAGTTCAGGCTCTCGTGTTTTGCTGAATGATATTACTCAGCAGATCACCCTAGTAGATAACCAGAATTACAGTCTCTAGAATTGTAGGTCAGAATGTAAACTGGGCCACAGATGGTAAGCACAATTGCATTAACTTAAAACTATCTAGTCGAGTATAACCTAAAACTAGCTTAATTAAAATGCCACAGCCTTGGCATTTTTCCTTTTAGAATATAGATATTAAGAGAATAAATCATTATGCAAATACTTTTACTTTTAATACTTAAAGTACATTTAAAAGCAGGTACTTTTTACTTTTACTTAAGTAGGGTTGTCATTGTGGTACTTTTACTTTTACTAAAGTAAATATTTCTCTGTGCATTTGTACTTTTACTTAAGTACTGAGGTTCAGTACTTCCTCCACCACTGGATATTAGAAAGGCAAACAAAAGTTAAGGTTGCTTTTGACATAGTACAATGAAGAAAAACTGGTGCTCTGAATACTGATTCTGTTGTCTCTTAAAGTTTCTCTAATTGACGCATTTAACCACAATTTGGATTACACCTGCTTTTAAAAGACGGAAATGTTTCACCGCAAAACAGACATGCGCTGTTTTCATACATATGACGGAATACTTAATCAATCGCTACATTTACACTTCTCCCATGATTTGGCGCAATACTCCCACTTTCCCCTCAACCTTCCCATAAATGTATAAAAGAAAAGTAAGAAAAGCACAGTTCGCCATTATACGCTTCATTGGCAGGCAAAACACACTTTCATCCCCGTGAGGTGTGTTTTGTACATAAGATGCCATTGTTCAACAGGTAAATAGAGACAAAAACAGGCTGTAATTTGACAGTAATTCTTAGTACATCAGGCCCTGACAGTTTAGTGATTATTTGAATAGAGTATGAATTGAGAGAGATTTTCTACTGACACAAATGTAGATTTAGCCAGGCACAGTTTATAATGAGTCTGATCTGTATGCAGAACGTTCCAGTTCCCATAAATGTTCAATAGTCTAGCATTTGAGTGAATGTCGCAGAAAAGAACTGCTTTGCCTCGTTGCTTTGCCAACTTTCTCCCTAATCTAATGACAGGCTTTATTCAATCAAACACTGGATGAAACTCTGCCGCACAGTCCATCCACCAAACCTTGAAGCTGTGCCAAGGCAGAGTTTGCTTACGCATCTTCAAGTAGCCTTCCTTCTTGATTTCAAATGCCTGGTATCCTGGAAGGACCCCACTTCACATGCGTAGTGTAGAATTCATTTGATAAAAACAGGGGGTCAAGATGCCCAGATGAGGATCTGTGCTGGACTGAAAGAGATGTCATAGATTCAGAAAATAAAAGTTTTACCGTGTATTGGTTCTACTTTACACAAAGGTAATTTTACTAATTATCCTATATCTGTTATGTCAATTAGAATCAGTGAATGTGTAATCTGAAGAAATCTGTAGTCTATGCAAGAATCTTCCATAGACTACATGCTGCATTTTACATTTGACATTTTTTTAAAATATGAATGAAAGTGTATGTGACATACGACTGAATACACAAACAAACAACCAAGCAAACAAACAAACAAGAGGTACAGACATCTCTGTGTGGTAGATGAACAGTGGCATCCTGGCAGGCTGGTGCGTTTGGGAGGGTTTAGCGATGGCCCTGTGCGGCAGCAGCTTGCGGTAATCAGGAGGCGGAGCGGGAGATAATGGCTGCCGGAGCTTGAGCTGCTGATAGCCGAGCTGCGCTGTGCTGAGCTGCGTCACCCTCCGTCTGGGGTGGAGGCGAGGATTAGAGGGTGTCAGGACGCAGCGCACAGGAAGCTAGTTGTGAAGTTGTTGTTATTGTTATGACTTGGGTGCGTGTGTATGTGTGTTTGTGTTTGTGTGTGTGCGTGGCTGTGTGTGTGTGTTTGTGTGATGTTTATCATTAGTACGATTTGCATAAGAGAGATTGGGAGAAAGAGAGAGGGAGTGTGTGTGTGTGTGTGTGTTTGTGTTTCAGAAAGTGCATGTGTGTGAGAGAGAAGGCTGACTGGCCTTGACAACAGGAGGTGCCTGGTACACGTGGCCACACACACATACATTCACACACACACACACACACACACACACACACACACACACACACACACACACTCTGCCTCTTCAACCGTAACTCTTGACAACAAACAATTAATTTAGAAAGAGATGCTATCAGGATGCAGCACTGGCCTGGCCCTGCTTCTCTGCCAGTCCACACAGGCATCCCTAATGCTCTTTGTCTGTCAACAGAATGGGAGAGGAAACTGTTCCTGTGAGAGAGTGAAGTGTGTGTTTGTGTGTGTGTGTGTGTGTGTGTGTGTGTGTGTGTGAGTGGGGGGGGGAGCATGCTCTCTCTCTCTCTCTCTTCTTGGGTAATTCCACAGAAAGATCTAGAAGAAGACTATGGTGCCTAAGACATAGAGACAGGAGCCATAGAAATGATCAGAAACACAGTAAAATATACCATGATTACACAAAAAATATATCATGGCAAACATATCACTGAATTAGCTATACACTGAATTTATAAACAATTTCACATTTGTATTTAGAATAGGAGGAATTATAAAGATGAATTAACACAGAATACAGTATATAGGCCATAACAACTGGTGCATATTGCTAGCTGCAGGCTAAGTACGGTCAACTGAGGCACAGGAAAATTAGGTTCACCTTATGATTCCCCCTGTAGAGATCTTTGTGATGAGACTGTCTGCTTGGTGAATGCAGCTTCAAACACACTGGAGCTCTGAGCCTGGTTATAGATACTGTCTGGAGCACAAGGTTCGTGGCACCAGTTTCTCTGGCGGTTAGGAAATAAACATATTTTGATTTGAAGTACATCTTACTCTTCAAATGAATAAAAGCAATATAACTCAGTTGCTTTAGTGCATTTTTTAGATCAGAGTTGAAATTCGTAAAACATTTGCAAGAGATGCAGTGTTAAGAAGGTGAAGATAAATATCAAGTGGATTCCGGTTTTATTAAGTGCACCTTAGCAATCGAGAAAAACTACTGTTGCTGCTGTTGCTAATGTTACTTCATCTAATGTTGAACACGTTGTTATATGTAATCTGTATAAGTATAATTTTGCCATGTCTATGATTTTGTTTGAAAAGAACCACTGTAATGTAGCCTGTGTAACCCCAAACCACTTCTCAAATCTCAATTGAGATTGAGAGTGGGTCTGGAAAAGCTTTATTGACTTATGACTTCCCGGGGCATAACCAGCAGTGAAATAAAACTTAAATTGATGCAATACTTGAAAGTGCAGCAAACACATCTTTTTTGTAAATGCAGTTGTTTACTTAATTCCAAAGCCAATATACACTTCTATCTGTTTAACACTGTTGCCGTCAGCGCAGCTATTGGCTGGGTTGAATTTACTGCTCTGTCACATAAAGCTCGCCCTGTGCCGGATGCGATTATGATTGGATCCTGGGTTTTTGGTGATTTGGAAACGGGTGTCAATGGGCTCCTTTCCAGATGAACCTGCAGAGCAAATTCAAATTTGCTGACAGGTTTTCTGGGTTCACCCAGGCTAGCTCTACTGTAAAGAAGTCAGGTCTTTTTTCCTTTATAACATGACTTACATAGTCTGGCAACAAACTGCACTACAACCAGTACTGTAAAAGTAATCTGTGATCTCATACAATCTCCCACATACAGTAATGTGTAAAGGGGCGTTCACACCCAGACCAATAACTATAAAGATAGCGATAACTATAATGACATTAGCGCCACGATAACAAAACAGACTGAGAAAATAAATAAATAATTGAGTATCTGGTCTCTCTGGTAGTCTATGGCTTTCTAACATCGGACACGTCACACATTTAGGCCAGTGCTGGACACTGTAGTATAGGTAGCAAGTAAATCAGGTCAGATTGTTTGAATTGTGAGTGTGATGGATGGCATGTTCCATGGTCCAATGTAGGTTCCTGAGCTGTGATTGCTGTAGCTCCACTGTTCTAACTGTCTGCTCACAGCAAGCTGCTGAGTGTGATACTGAGGGAGGTCATGTACCGATGATATCCAACCACAGAGTTTAAGACGGAGGTAAATGATTTGGATGCTTATTTACTGTAAGATGCAGCTTAGAGTGCTCCCATCAAAGAGGTCCTCACAGACTGGCCTGCTGTCATCCCACAGCATGTGGTGGTTTGGGAAATGGAGGAGAGTGCAGCCAAGCTCCTCAGAGCTCAAAGCTCAAAGCTCGAGGAGTTTTCACTGCTACTGAGAGCTGCGAGTGTGTGTGTGTGTGTGTGTGTGTGTGTGTGTGAGAGAGAGAGAGAGAGAGAATGTGTGTGTGTTTGTTTGTGTATGTGTGTGGAGGGTCGTTTAAAGTGTGGTCTCGCCGGGAGCCTGAGGAAGTGTTGACACATGGCCAAGGCCTCTCATTTACGCTGTTCCCAGGGAGAGGCAGGTGGCTCGGCTGAATGGAAAAACCAAACCAACGGGCTCCGCACTCTGAAATCCTTGGAGCTGCAGAGCTGCACACATGAATGGTTACACACCAGATACACACACACACACACACACACACACACACACACACACACACACACACACACACACACACACACACACACACACACACAAAATCTGTTTTACTTGTCATATTCTACAGCAGACTTAGTATTAATAACCCACTCATACATAAACACACAGCCAGGGTCACTACTCATACACACAAATGTACACACACACACACATTCACATTCACATTCCAGCTTCCTGTGAAGATATGCTTGTTGTGGAAGTCACACCTCGTTATGAGGTCTGGCGCTCTTTCCCAGGCCACTGCACTAATAAAAACAAGGCAGTGTGGTGCAGCCTAGATAGATCTGTGGAGCATTTAGGTGTGGCTTTGGTGTGTGTGTGTGTGTGTGTGTGTGTGTGTGTGCGCGCCAGTAAGTCAGCGGACAGGCTGCTTATCATCTGACTGAAACGAAGGGCTCTATTGATCAGGGTGTGTAAGACCTGTGTGTGTGTGTGTGTGTGTGTGTGTGTGTGTGTGTGTGAGAGAGAGAGAGTATGTGTGTGCATGTGTTTGGAAGGGGAATGTCCAAAGGGCCACATTTGTTGCAAAAAAAAAAATTTGGAAATGTGTGCATAGACCAAACTGGACAGCATTATGGTCCTCCCTGCAGTAAACGACCTCCTAAACCTCAAACCACAGTGTCAGGCTGTGTGATCTGGTACTGACCAGTTTTCAACTGCA
>NC_055959.1:19985797-20015797 GCF_018492685.1 Alosa sapidissima | reverse complement strand
CTGTAATGCAGTGTTTCTCAAACTTTTTTTCTGGGGACCCACTTTTTAAAAATTACAGACTATCGCGACCCATCTCGTGACTGTGGTAGTTAACAAACTAGATCAGTGGTTCTCAAACTTTTTCTTTCATTCCCCACTTTGATCAAGGGGGCATTCTCGATGTATGTCCCTCATCGCTCTAAGAAAGTGGTAGGTCAAGCTTAAAATTGTCAAATTTATTGAAATAATGACAAGTTCTAAATATATCCTCTTCAACAGAGTTAAAATCAGCTGGTACTGCAGATATAATAATAAATAAATACATAACACACATATTTCTGTTTTCCAGCAACATATTAGGAAGCATAGGCCATTTTACAGCATTGTACAATATATTCAATGAAATACCAACATGCTACATTAAATGGATCCATAATCCAGTCATACTGAGCACTGCTGGTTGGGAAATATTTTTGAAATAAACTTTGCAGGGATGTGATGTAGGCCTACTGTTTAATACATGGGATCACAAGAGTGCCTCCCAATCAGACGTTTCAGCGATTTCGCTCAGAAATCTCAAAGGCGTAATATTGTCGCGATCGAGGCGCCTGTCCCATACTCATACTCATACTTAGCCTATACTTTTTTTGGTGAATGCAGTAATCTTATTTGCTAGGTGAGGTAGGTGCTTGTCTTTGCCTTGTAACTGGACATTTAACTCAAATGTATCGCTAAGATATATCAAATATATAGATAGATAGATAGATACTTTATTGATCCCCAGGGGAAATTCAAGAGGAAATATCGCTAAGATAGGCCAGCTTCATTAAGAAATGTTCATTAGTGAACGTGCTTGCAGATTCAAACATGCGCTCTTCCTCCAAGAAGAGGCGACTTGGAGCTCAAACACGCGCGACAGCACTTTACCTCGGGAAAGCCACCTTGCCTCGCTGTGAAACAGTACAGCCTTTTGGTCAGCTACCATCTCTTCGCAAAGTGCGGAGAATAGACCCGCTTTTAAGGGCCGGGTTTTGATGAAATTCACCACTCTCACAACAACGTTTAAAATCTCATGTAGGTCGAGACTAAGCTGCCTTGACACGAGCGCTTCGCTGTGAATAACACAGTGCGTCCATTGCGCATCGGGTGCTACCTGGGCCCAGGCTACAGATAAAAAAATAAATAAAAAAAAACTGTTTTTCATGTCAGTTCGCGCCCCACCTGGCATGTCTCCGCGACCCACAGTTTGAGAAACGCTGCTGTAATGTGTATGCTCACATGCACAAACACACACACACACATACACAGTCTCCTTTTTCCTCTACACACACACACACACAAAAACACAGAGATGTACACACAGTCTCTCTCAAACACAGATACACTCTCTCACTCTATTTCTCTCTCTCAGAACTACAAAGGGGTTTAAGGTTTTATGTAGTTTGTGTGGGACTGAAGAAAACCATTCTTTGTGCCCCAATAGACTACTGTCCCTATCAATATTTGAGTCTCTCATCTCTTTCATCTCTCTCGCTCTCTCTCTCTCACACACACACACACAAGAAAACATACACATGCATGTACTACTACTGATAAAGTGATTTAAGATAAATACTAATGTGCAACAACCATGTTGAGATCCATGTGCTTTACCTCACTGCTCTCTCTCTCTCTCTCTCTCTCTCTCTCTCCCTCTCTCTCTCTGTCCGTTCCCCAGCACCCTGCAGCATCCTGCTCTGCTGCAGTGCCTAGCTCAGTGCTCAGAGGTCACTCCTTACCTGCTGGTTATGGAGTTCTGTCCCCTGGTGAGTTGCCTCCTCACGTGTCCACCACCACGTTCATCTCCACAACCAGCACAGCCTCTTCTCTTGTCCACTCATTCATTTGCATCCTAATTAGTCAGGCTGTATATATGAGTCTGAGTCACTGTGGTCATTTGAAATGCGTGCATATATTTACGTCTTCACTCTCTATGGCAATCTGTGTTGGCATTTCTGTCGCATGTGCGCATGTTAAGTAGTCTGCAGACCTGTTTGTGTGCTGCTCGATGTGTGTTTTGTTGTGAGCTGGGGGCGCCCTCTGGTGGACATGCTGGGTAACTGATGAGTGTTGCTGAAGCAGAGCAATGTTTTTAACCCCCCCCCCCCTCATACACATGCCAACAGGGGGATGTGAAGGGGTACTTACGCAGCTGTCGGGCGTCGGACACTGTGACCCCTGACCCGTTGATCCTCCAGCGGATGGCGTGCGAGATTGCTTCTGGCCTTCTGCACCTTCACAAACATAACTTCATTCACAGGTACGACACGAGAGCACTGTACTGTCAACAATCTATTTGGCCGCCAGTTTTCACAAACTGTCTTTGCAGACTCTACCTACTGTCAGTAGTGCTCAAAATATTTTTGAATTCAGCTGTGTAATATACCCCTTGGACTTCTTCCCTGATGGTCTCCCTCTGTAACAATATCCTGGTGCTGCTTGAGTGGATGTCAGAGACTCCAGCATCAGTGATTTTGTTGCAGATGGTGACGTTATGTCTGCACGGACCTATCAGCGGGGGCCATAGGAGGGGATGGGTCTCATCTTCAAACTCAGTGTCTGATACGCTGTTCAGTGTAGTTATTTAACTGGATCTGAGGTCTGACATGGACAGCATACAGATTAGTACTGTACAGTGAAGGCATACATCAAATCAGCCCTTTGGCATCAGAAACATAGTGGAATATGTGTTGTTAGATAGTGCCATACAGAAAATACACATACAATGTACGCATACTCACATCCACACAATGTCAAATAATAAATGGTCCTGCATATACAGTATATTTCAGGTGGGTAACAGTATTTTTCTCCCTTCCCCTCAGTGACCTGGCGCTCAGGAACTGTTTGCTCACGTCTGAGATGACGGTGAAGATTGGGGACTATGGCCTCTCTCACAGTCGCTACAGGGTATGATAAACAGGTCTTTCGATAGATCTTTATTGTCCTGCAGGACATTTGTTCTCACAGCCTGTACAGTAAAAACATATTTATTACAACAATAAATACAGAGACACGGCCATACATGACATAGATTGCTTATCCACATCCACATCCAGCCAAGCACATCCACATATACAAACAGCTCGGTTTGTATGGAGCGCTAGGAAGTGAGGAAGCGTACTGAGGTTTTACCCGTCTTCCTTTGCGGATCTCACACTCTTTCACCCTTTCCTGTTGAACCCCTCCCCAGGATGACTACTTTGTGACAGCAGATCAGATTTGGGTGCCTCTGCGCTGGATAGCTCCCGAGCTTATCGACGAGGTCCATGGGAACCTGCTGGTGGTGGACCAAACCAAAGCAAGCAATGTATGGTAAGCACACATCTGGAAGCCTATGTCTAACTTTTGTTTTAATAGAAAATGGTTTCATATGCTATTGACACCTTTTTAGATGTTTCAAAGTTAACTAATAATGTTATGACAAATATGGAATCTATGCGCCGCAGTGGTATTTTATTCATACTTTATGGTACGTTCTTTGTACTTAATTGTTTTCTTGATCAGACTCACTCTGTGGGATTGCCTGAGGTTGGCTGTGGGCTCTCTGTGGACTAGTTAATGGACTAGTGAATGCTGTGTGTCCCCTGCAGGTCCTTGGGGGTGACCATCTGGGAGCTGTTTGAGCTGGCCAATCAGCCATACCGACACTACTCTGACCGGCAGGTGCTCACCTACGCCATCAAAGAGCAGCAACTCAAGCTGCCCAAGCCTCTCCTCAAGGTGCCCCTGTCCGAGCGCTGGTGAGTCTGCCTCCAGAGCCTCTCATTGGCCCACGCTGTTGTCCATCTCCACTCAGCAACCAATTATTGTCCCCTGTTCCATCCTCATATAGGGAGATCAATTATTTTTTATTGCCATTGCACCAGCCAGTCGTAACTCTTCATCCTGTAATGTCCACTAAAACCAGTGGATGTCAGTTTGGCAGCGGGTGCCCCTAAAGATTCCTTACGTGTGTCTCATGGCAGCAGTGAAAAATCAATGGCTCCAGCCATCTGCCGTGACCACCCCTTAATATGTCACATTCACAAATTCAGCTGCCATGCATTAGTGGTCTCCGAGGGGCACCCAATCATGATTTCTTATCTCTCCCTCCATCTCTCCCTCTTTCTCTCTCTCTCTCTCTCTCTCTCACACACACACACATACACACACACTCACACACCATTAAGCATTTAATTAGGAGTGTTTTACACTACAGCACTGCAGTAGTGGGGCCCCTCCCCTTCTGTCCAGCTGCCGATGACTAATGCTTCCGCACCACCTGCCAAAGCGTGGTGTCATTATTCCAGCTAGTCAGCACCGCACCGCACCGCCATGCTGCCATTTTGGCTCCACGCCACACATCCATCCATCCAGTCCACCCCAGCACTGTCGTCCGGATCCCACCATGTGACTCATGAATGCCAAACACTGACAGAACGCCGGTTAGTGACTGGCACTACATTCCGTGCTTGCTCTGACCTCGGTGATGGACAGACACAAAAGCGGTCACTGTTCGGAGTTCTATTCTGATGATTCAGATTGTAATTACAATACCAGCTAGAATTAAAAGAGCACACATGAGTTCACCTTTTTTAACATTTGATGAGTCGATTTTAAGAACTATTGATTATTGAGTCACTTTTTTTTTTCAGAACATGACCAAAAAACTATGCCCTATTACTCTACTCTATTACTCAATAATTCTAGATTGTTCCTAGGGAACTATAAATGAATGAAGTCCTGCCTGTCTCCTCCCCTCATTGGTCCATCTCTCTGGTGTGTGCAGGTACGAGGTGATGCAGTTCTGCTGGCTCCAGCCAGAGCAGAGGCCGGTGGCCGAGGAGGTGCACCTGCTGCTGAGCTACCTGTGCGCCAAGGGCATGAGCGAGGCCGAGGAGGACTTCGAGAAGCGCTGGAACTCCCTGCGGCCCGGCATGGGCGGCCTGGGCGGCGGCAGCTGTGGCGGTGAAGTCGACGGTGCCGTTGAGGGCGGCTCGCCCGGAGCCTCGGCCGCGGAGATGGCCGCCTCCTCGGTGTCTTCCTCCTTCCCCCTGCTGGAGCACTTCTCCGGGGCCGACGGCTTCCACACGGCCGAGGCCGGGGACGACATCCTGACCGTCACCGAGACTAGCCACGGGCTGAACTTTGAGTACAAGTGGCAGCAGGCCCGAGCCGAGCAGCCCTACTGCTCCTCGTCCACCACGGGCACGCTAGGCCAGAGCAACCCCCACTATGAGGACATCTACTACCCCCTGGAGAACGTTGCGGCGGCAGCGGGCGGCAAAGGAGAGGGCCTGGCCCTGGGGGTGTCCCCCTCGTACTATGAGTCGGACCACTTAGGGGTGGTGCCCGTGCTGAGCGCCCACAGCCCGTCGGTCAGCAGCGAGTACTACATCCGCATCGAGGAGCCGGTGGAATGCAACATCCGCCTGGAGGACACCAACCTGGACTACAGCCCCGGGCTGGATGCCAGCCAAAGCAGCGCCTTTTCCGCGGGGGGCAGGGAGCGTCCGGCGGTGGCCGACCCCGAGCCCAACACCTACTGGTCAGCGGCCGAGGGCCGCCGCAAAACGAGTGCCTACGATTCCGACGACGCCAGCCCGGACATCTCCCTCTGCATGGAGCCGCTCCCGAGGCGTGCGTCCGAGGGCGCCAGCTCCGCTGACCATGAGAGGCCCAGGCAGTACTTCTCCCCGAGCGAGAGGGGGGGCACCGCATTTCACTGTGACCAGCCACTATCTCCGGACGATCAGGACGCCCGGCACAGGAGGGAGCGCTACATGGATGAACAGGAGGGACGCTGGAGCCCCCTGAGCAGCAGGGGTCAGCGGCTCACGGGCCTGGACACCCCCATGGGCATCTCCCTGTCTCTCAGCAGTCCCAGCCTCGGTTGCTGTGACCCTTACCTAGAGGCCAACCAGGCCTCCAGCGCAGAGAGGAGTGCGGCTACTGAGGGCTATTATGATATGACGGGGACACTGCAGAAGAGCCTGCCCAGGCCCCACTACATCAGTATCAATGTCGAGGTGGGAGATGGCCTGCACGTAGGGTCTGCCGCTTCTGAACCAGAGGAGGATGATGACCTCTTCACTGAGGCTGAGGCCACAAACTGGACTTCAAACCAGTCGGCTAATAACAATAGTTTAAACTTTGATAGCAGACCAGCTGCTGGTTTTCAAGACATCTACCTGGACCTGCACCACACCACACCTTCTTCCAGCATCAATGCCTCAAAGTCTGAAAAAGTAGCGGTCAAAGATAATTCTGGTACCTCCAAGCCTGTGTCCTACCTGGAAGCGATAGGAAGCGATAGCTCATCCACCAGCACGATTCTGACCACAGATTTATCTGGTGAATGCGAAACATATATTCATTTGTGCCATAAGGGTGGACAGGAGACAGCGTCACCTGTTACACTCCACCCATCTATAGACAATTCCCAAATAACTGAGCCAGTTTCACATTCTGGAGAGACAATTGCAGTGTGTAAAAAAGCCTCAGAGAAAATCCCAAACCTCTCTGTGGAGGAGAGTAGGCCTCATAGTGGAGGAAGAGCCCAAAACCATTCCACCAACTCCACCAAGCCTCAGACAGAAGTGTTCCGACCCCCTTCTAATTTCACAGACATTAACCCAACCCAAGCGAATCACTCAGAGACAGGCAATGTGTGGGGTCTTAATACCTGTAACACGCGCCTCTCTACACCCAGTATTAACATTCTCTCCGGCAAGAAGGTGTCCCATGCGGAGGTCCTGTCCGAGTGCATATCCATCTCCGAGGGCAGTGGACTGGGCGACAGCGGGGTCAACATGGGCTGCTCCAGCATTAGCCTGATAGACATATACGACTGTAGCGACGACGACACCGCAGATGTCACCTCGGGGGTGCTCGCGGACTCGCCCTTGGAGTACGCCGAGGTCGGCGACGTCAGCCTGGCCCACAGACCCCTGCTGAGGCCGGTGAAAGCGCCCCACGTCGAGGAGGCCATCAACCTGGCCTCCAGCAGCAGCCCCTGCGAGAGCTTCAGCCTGGACGTCTACCACACGTCCGTCCAGCCCAAGTCGCTGGACAGCGGCTACGACACGGAGAACAACGAATCGCCCGAGTTCATCCTGAAGGATCTGGAGGGAAAACCCATCCTCAGCGTGAGCCTGGAATCCGACGAGCCCGACTTGGTCCTCCAGCTCGACTTGGATGAGAGCATCGAGGGAGTCCTCTTGACCCCGTCAAGCAACACCGACGAGCCGCAGCTCGGCCGCCTGAATGAGAGGAACCCTTACCGGGACTCGGCCTACTTCTCCGACTACGACGCGGAAAATGACAGGAGCCCCAGTGACGGGGTCAGCAGTTTCTTCGGCGGCCGCGGCGACGACGGGGACGATATTGTCAGGCTCCGCGCGGAGAAGGGGGAAAGGGTCCCGGAGAGTGAGAGGCGCGAGGGCTACTGTTTTGCATCTCTGAAGGACAGCCGAGTCGTCTCCCACTCCCCTTCGTTCTCTGACAGGGAGTTTGATCCCAGCTCCTCGTCTTCTCCCTTCGCCGCCTCCCCCGCGCTGAACGTGCTGTCGCCCTTCCCTCCGCAGATGGGGGGATGCCTGACAAAGGAGTCGGCGCCCGACGACGGGATAGGACTGGAGACGGAGCACTCGGTCGACGAGGCGTCGTCGGACTGCTGCTTGTCCAGCCCGATGGAGGGCTCGTCCGGTTCACAGGACACCGTGGCGGCGGCGGCGACGTTTGCAGACAAAGGCAGTGGCGATTACTCGCCGGTGGTGTCGCTGGACTCCAACTCCACCCTGGCGGACTTGAGCGAAGAGACCCTCCAAGACACGGTGGACAGAGAGGAGCACAGAGACGACAGAGAGGACAACAACCCCGACTTGCAGCTGGACGTGAAGAAGATCGGTGAGGGGGACGACACCGATGGGGACGACACGCCGAGCAACGGAGACGGCGCGTACGACACGGTGCTGATGGCCGAGCTGGCCTCGCCCGACCTGGGCCTGGACGGGGACCTGCGCGCCCCGCTGGGGGACGGCGAGGACGCCGACGAGGAGGACTCGGACGACAGCGAGTCGGACGAGGAGCTGCGCAGCTACAACATCCAGGAGGAGCCGAGCGACGAGAGCGACGAGGACTTCACCGCCGTGCCGGTGGTGGTGAGCGAGCGCAGCAGTGCGCGGCACCTCCGCAGCCTCCTCAAGATGCCCACGCTGCTCACGCAGTCCTTCTGCGACGAGCTGGAGCGCAAGAAGAAAGCCGTCTCCTTCTTTGATGACGTCACCGTATTCCTTTTTGACCAGGTCAGTCAGTGCCTTCCCTGATTAACTATTTAGGAACAGGAACATTTTTTCCTTCAGCATTAGCCACATGGCTGTATATGGTAGGTTATTATGGCTGTATACAGGGATGTAGTGGAGGCTAAACAAGTAAACAGTTTTCCAAAAATATTTCAAAAATAGAGTTTATCCACCTCTCAAAAGAGTTTATTTACCAATTGCAACTTTTAACATTTAACAATCACACAGTATTATCCACATATCTCTTATTTTACCACTACATCTCTGGTTGTATGATACATATGTTATCATGGCTGTATATGATATGTACTGTATATATGCATATGTTATTATTTACTAGGAGAGCCCAACAGGGGACTTGGCAGACTACAGCTTTCCACCAGCAGAGGCCAATTGCCATCCCTCAGAAGTGCAGACCTCCAACCCATCAGACGGCAACAACGCTGAAAACTCAGATGAAAACGCAGAAGAAGGTATGACTATATACTTTAGTCTTTTTGTACATCACTGGTGGTGCACATGAGGTGGTGTATATACTAGAGAAGATAAAGATATTGTGGATTCTATAGTGGATGGTGCTCTGCTGGTAAAACTAAAATTAAATCATTCTGATGTCTTCACTCCCCTGTTGCTGTTCACTCATTCCCTTTCCTAAGGGGGCTGTTTTGAATGGGAGGAGGAGGACTTTCCTCTGATGCCCAGCCCTACCTCAGCAGAGCCTGCTCCAGACGCCATGGTGTTTCCCCCGAGCCCTCCCTCAAAGGTGGCCGAGGAGAAGCCCGCCCCACAACTGTCACGCTTCAGCGTCTCCCGCTTCTCCATCACACACGTGTCGGACTCCGATGTGGACTCAGTGGGAGGTCAGTCATTCCGTCCATCCTATCACATCCCCCTTTTTCTTCCTCTGCCCTCACCAGACAATAAAAAATAGTGTTTTCACTGATTTCATCAGTAAAGGAGTTAAAGGATCAGTGGCCAATTTGCCAATAGTATCAAATAAGCACATCAGGTGAGCTACAGATTTGCATTTCAGCTACAGTTCATTAAAAGGTGAATGTGTGTGTGTGTGTGCCTGTGTGTGTTTCAGGTTGCAGTGAGGATGGAGAACGTGAGTGAGATGGCCTGTTGTGGTGCGAGGCCGTGTTGACCTACTCTGGGTGTTTTGTTTTTTTTCTACACATGGGGGTCAGTTGAAACCTGATAATCCAATTACTGACAGTGCCTCATACTAGAGAAATGCCATTTGTGACCCCTATCCACCAACCCTGACAGGTGGAGATAGCACTGAGATAGTGTAATAAAGACAGCAGTTAATTCAAACTATAAGTCTATGTGTAAGAGATCAAAAATGTATCACTTATTTATTCATTAAGTATGACATGTATGTGGAATATTACATCTTTGCACAACTGACATGGCAACATTGACATCCATTGACAGGTCAACAGGTATTTTTTTATTACATATACAGTATATGGTAGAAACAAATTGACAAATGTTTGCGTTGCATTGCTGCTCCTCATTGGCTGCCTGTCGAGTACTCACCCCTCTCATTGGCCAGACCTTCCAGAGAGGACTGTCATCATTGCCCCTCGGTCATTTCATTTTTGCACTGCTTGAGCCAAACAGTGAAGTCCTGTGACGAAACTACAGCTAGCTGCTGTGGAGATCCAAAGACGACAACTCACCACTTTCAAGCACTGAGCTGATCAATTTGGGTGGTGGAGCAGACAACATATCCTAGGAACGACACACTTCCGACGCCGATCACAAACAGTCCTATCACTTACTAACACCTGGGGTATTTGGGGTGGACGAGGGCCAGTGTCATCACTATTTAACCAGAACGTTTTAGTTCAGGGGAGAAACTGAGTCAGAAGATTTTATGTGTTTAAGAACATGTCTATTTTTTTCATGTCGTGCATCATGTAAAATTCCCACACTGCTGCTGGAAAGTACTGTTAAGAACAAGCCCCCTTCCCCCCCCCTGTGTGCTGCTATCCATCTCAAAGTAAAGAGGCAAACAAAAAAGTCTGCACTTTCAGTGTTACAAGAATCAAGTGCTAGTTTATATGAGGGTTACTCGTGTCATGTCTTTTAGCTATTAAGTGTTCTAAATAAACACATGCATACATGGTTGTGTCTTATTGGCGTTCACATTGCAGTTCAATTTCACATTATTCTAATGTAGAGAAATGTTGATCATGTGATGTTCTCCAACACTTTTATCTCACAGTTGGGCTGTGTGCTTGTCATTTGTCACCTGCAACCATTCAAGACGAAAGATGGTGACCAAAACATACACTTATTAAAAAACATTAGTGGTTCTGTTTGTAGTGATAGACTTGAGTTGATGCCTTGCGCCACGTTGCGCCGCGTTTCTACCATCCTCTGCAATCTACCCACTCAATATAACACAGTTCAGGGGCTACTCCAACTAACTCAGTGAAAGGGGTAATTCTCCTAAAAGAGCAGCCCAATTGCTTTGTTGTGTGAGGAGAATGAAGCTGCAGGGTTCTTCTATTAGGAGGTTTACCCGTTACCTGGAGTGAACTTCCCCAAGTTTGTCACTTACCATGTGCCATAGTTTGTGACAAATACTTGGAGTGCCCTGTAATCTACTGGTGGCAGCAGTGTGTGTGTGTGTGTGTGTATCAAATAAAGAGAAGGATCCCATTTGAAGAGTTAGGTAAAGGGAGGTGCATTTCCTGGTTGTGTAGAGGCAGGTAACTCCACTGAATATGGTAAACTGGTAACCTGAATAATCTATAGTTCATTCAGTTTACACACAGCTGTCCTGCAGGCTCAGGTAGAGTCAAGTCGTGGTCATGAAATCTGTACATTTTCCTCTCATATATGTATATCAGTTTCTAAGGCCAAGATAAAGGATTTAGGATTAGGATATATTGGAATTGAAACAGGAAATACAAAATGTAAGGAACATGAAGGGAAACAAAATGTATTAACAATCTCTCTCATACAGTATATTCCATCTCTGATTCTGAATAGAACAGAATCTCATGCCACCGTCCCTGCAAACACTCCCCACTCCCCCTCTGTCTTCATGTTCTCATGGGTGTTTGTAGTGTTTGACATCACATATTAAACACAAGCTGTTAGTGACATCTCACAGATGTGAAGACTGGATTTTACTACAGCCGCATGTCCTCCATCTCCCAGCCTCCTGACAAAGAAACAGCCACCACACCAAACACCCCTTCCAAAACAAATCCAGCTAGGATTCTAACTGCTTCTCTCTGACTTTTCTGCTAGTTTTATATTCTGAAACAGGAAGTAGCTATTGGTGCTATTTTTACACCTGTTAAAATTCTCCAAAAAAATCAAAATGGCAGTCACTTACGAGGTTGTGCCCACCGGACAGTGACCAATGAGAACAGGCCTCTGGTCGAGGGTCAGGGAGGGCATGGTGTGGCCGTGCAACTGTAGTAACATCGTCATTGCTGTACTACTCTACAAATAAAGCAGACCAGTTTATCCTTGTGCTTCTGCTATTTATTTGTTGTTTTTTGCCAGACACTGGAATCCACAGATTGATTCCAGTGAAATCATTCAGTTTAGTGATTCAATGTGTATAACTCTGGGAAATAGTTTTTTTATTATTTTTTTTTTAAGATATAGATTCTGCACAGTTTTTGGACAGCATTCATACAGACAAACAAATTATTACAAAAAAAGATAAGCTGTATGACATAAAAACGTTACAAAACAAAATTGATTCCACTTGACCACAAACACACACACTTAACTAAGAATTGGTTATCGGCCATTCATAAGACCTGTCTTAGTGTGGACCAAACTCTCTGCAGCGGCACACACACACACACACACACACACACTATACACCTCTTTACATTCTCATATTTTGAGCAATCAGTTCTCTGTTTCTAGTGGTCAAATGTCGTCAAAGCAGCCAGCACAGGATACTGTGGAGTGCCTCAGTTATTGTAAGAGGATTTGCAGTGATGTGCATGTTGCTCAGTTTTGTCCCATTAACACAACTTTAAGTGCATAACTACAAACACATACAACCCTTGCAGATAACCTCCCAGACGCACAGATAAAACCATTAAGCTCAAAATAAAAGTCTGTCTTCAAGCACAATTTGAAAATGAATTAAAAAAAGATAGAAAAAGACAAAGAAATTCTACAATTGAAAAGAAAAGAAAAACATCGCAGAGTATTTTCCCTTTGCTTACGCTAGTGTTAAATTAAAGGATTTCTTTTTCAAATCAAAAAGCTGCCCAGAGCACTAAACAGACTGTAGAGGAAGGCACTGTTCCCATGTTGTTGGTGCTCCAGTTCTATAAGTTCACTGTGTCAGTTCAGGTGATTGCACAGGCATTACTAGAGATTGAAGTAGAATAAAGAGTTGCACTGTCAGAAAAAAAACAAACTATTTTTTACAAGCGCAGATTTACAAGTTGACCTTGAGACTAGAGTCACTATGTATAATAGCTTTCTACAGAAGAGAAGCATTGTAGTGAATACTGTTCTTAGCACTTTACAGTGACTGAGTAAGATGATTGCTATTTTTTTTTTTCTTCAAATTATTTCTGTATGTATTACAAAAGAAGGAGCAGGTACTAGGATCTACCATATACTTGTGCACTGAGCAGAAACAGGTCACCATAACGATACAGGATTATGGGGACTTGCAGTCTGTTTGGCTGAGAGAGACAACAGAACTTAATGGTGTAAATCCAAACCTAAACACTTCAGCTTTAAAGATACTGTAAGTGAAATATCGAGAAATGTCTCAATATCCAGCACTCATCATTGCTTTCTCATTCTGTGCAGTCTGAATAGAAAATGGATACTTACAGTAAAAACGACGCATTTGGATCATTATGACTTGATTAGAATGAAATTATTTCTATATATAACAAGACAAACTATGTGAAAAATATTTCAGTTTAAGATGCATCCATGTTCTCCACATCAGCTTCAGTTTTGTAAAACCTACCACCTCCCATCTCTCTCACTTTACATACAAACTGTGCATTTAAAAAGGCCCATCTTGAGTTGATTTAAATACAGTGCTAGAAAATGATGCGATGTGCTGCATTTAACGCACGACCCCACAACAATAGTGTGGGTCACGGGTTGGTGTCCACTCTCCATTGTGACGGGGTACTCAACGTCAGCAGGCTCTCTCCGTCACAGCTCAAGGCTGGCCCGAGTGAGAGCACACATCAAGATCAGAGAAGACAGAAAAGAGAGGGAGAGAGACAGACCGTATAAAAGATAGCAAAGGAGAGGGCTCAGAAAAATGACAAGAGTGTCACAGAGACAAAAGGGAAAGAGAGAGAAAAAAACAACAGGGTGAGCAAAGGGTTGAGAGAGAGAAACAAAGAAAGAAGGAAGAGAGAGAGGGAGAGAGAGAGAGAGGAGGAAGAAAGTGATGTGATGACGGGGCATGGGCCAGTCCTGACTAATAGTAGAGCGGAGCTGCTCGGTCGTCGTTGAAGGTTTGCCTGAAGTAGCCCTCCAGAGAGCGGTCACTGCAAGAAGAGGGGGGGGAAGGGGGGCGAGGAACAATGCACATTAGGTCACTTCCAGCACTCTAGGAGCAGGATGGATCCCCTTGGGGTTTAGTCTAAATGCTGGCGAGAGAAGAGAAGCCTGCCACCAGAAAGACTTGTAGCAATTAGCTTTTTTTTTGGCTAAGTACGTACTGCTTCAAGGCGAACAGCAATTCATTTGACATATACTCATGAACTTAGGGACCTCTAGGACACTTCTATGGAAGGCTGTTGAGCAGTCATGCAGATGGTGACAAACAGTATGATTACTCTGGTAGCTCAGGAAGGTTGGTTATTATAAGTGACATGCATGCAGGGTGAGAGTTAAGATTTAGTTTTTACCTCCAGAACCCACACATCTCCATGAGAACAGTGGTTTCCTTGCTACCAGTGACCCCTATGATTGGTCTGTTGCATGTGTTGCAATAAGGAGAAAAAAGCTCATCCGAAAGAGAGGGGTGACTGGTAGCATGAAAAAAAGCCCAGTTTCCCTACTAAAGCCAGACAGCCAATGAGAGTGGAGAGAAACAAGAGAGAGCAAGGGCATGATTGGTTGGCTGAGCGAGGATGGGGGGGGGAGACTTACGGAGGTCCTGCCCACTCAGAACCGGGATAATTCTGGACCCAAACTGGAAGGTAAACAGAGTCCTTGGGTTTGTACCGAAGAGCTGATTCTCAACAACAACACGGAGGTTCATGTATGGTCAAGCCGAGACAACAGTCAGCTCCGGCGCGAGCCTGGCCCTCATCTGGTGCCGATTGCGGGCCGGATCGGTGCCTGATCAGGGCCAGATCCACGCTGGAAGCGCCTGTTGTCTGGGTAAGAGCTTTGACTGAAGGCATTCTCACAGCTGGTTAGTTTTGTCATGTAAAATGACCATTAGTTCACTCATATTTAGTGACGTTGACACACTGACGCCATCGGTAGTAAAGATGAGTGAGGACAATGCAACTCAGTGCTCTCAGATATGTGTGAACACAGCACAGCATGAGTTCACAATATAGTGTAAAATGAAGATTCTGCCCATAGCAGTAATGTGTACTTTCTCCTATGGAATTGTTTCTTTTTTAGAGAGAGAGATAAAAACAAAATGAAAATAAATATTCATGTACTAGAAAAGGAATCTCCAAGGGGAACACATATCATCAACATTGACACAAATATTTTTGAAAAAGTAAATAAGGGTTAAAACAAACAAACGCACACACACAATCACACACCTCTATCTCCATACACATGTATATAACACAATACTATAGACTATACACTATAGCACAATAAAGAACATTAAGTCAATATACTTAAGAAGGAAAGAGGAAGCTATCAAAGGCAAAAGGAAGCCAGAGAAACAAACAAAGGGCAAGACAGGAGGCCAACACATGCAAGCACATACAGTACTTACTATTTAAAATATAGTGCACACACACACACACACAACCATATATCTGCAAAAAAGGCACATCCCCTTGTGGACATCTTAACCAACAGAACAGAGGGTCAGGGAGAGGAGAGACACGGGGATGGGACAGGAAGTGGACATAACTAATGTGACGGGGACGGTTACGAGCACAGGGTCTCCCCGCCCTCGTTAGAAAGACTGTGGTGCTTTGTCAAAAAAATGATCTGATGAACAAACAATGCTTTCCACAGACCATGAATACAAGCAATCAATGAAAAATGTCTCATTGGAACAAATGGTTTATTAATATATAGATATTTATATATATAATCTTTCAGTAAAAAGTCACCATACATTCGAGGTCAATTCTTCCCGATGGTCTATTTCTTTTGATTATTGTCACAGCATGCAGATCATAGCGAAGTTTTCAGTTTGTCGGGTTACAATAGTGAAAACTTGAAAGCAGACTAGTGGAATTGTTTACGTCTTCATTAGTGTTTGTCCATCAACGAGAAAGACTCAAAAGTACATAGCCACAGTGGATACAACAGCGGAGCTCATCAGGATCTGTCATCCATCAATCAAGGCAGAGAGATGGAGAGACAGAGAGATGGAGAGACAGAGAGAAGAGAGAGGGAGAAAGAGTGGGGGGGAGGGAGAGAGAGACAGAGAGAGAGAGAGAGAAGAGAGAGAGAGAGAGAGAGAGAGAGAGAGAGAGAGAGAGAGAGAGAGAGAGAGAGAGAGAGACAGAAGGAGAGAGGGAGGGAGAGAGCAAGAAGAGCAAAAAGAGCAAGGAGCAGGACTTTTGATGGTCAGTTGCTTTGATCATACGACGGGTGCGGTGAGTGGGGTAAGAAACGTAACCCTGACCAAATCTGTTCAGATCAAAAGGGCTCTCTGGCCGAACTGGTGCATGTGAACATACAGCATCAGACAGGCTTCCCTTTAAAGCAGGCACAACATGAACACCTGGTTCAGGAGGTGAGTTTCGGGGATCCTGAAGCATCAGCAAGCATAGAGATAGTGGCTAGTGGCAAAGATAGTGCATCGCAACTGAACGTTTTATTTCAGATTCACAAATACATCACTGTCCACCTACATCAATTTGTGAGGCAAACTGTATAGGGTAATGATGGTAAAAATCAATGAAATAAAGACAGGTTTCCAAAATGGGATTGGTTTAAGCAAGCTGGGCAAAAAAGAGCATGGCACATCCTCTGGACAGGTACAAATTCAGAGTTTGGGGAGGTGAAGCTACACAAAGCAAACTGCCAGATAACACACTAATGAGAGCATCTGCACAGCTGAACAACGGTACGAAACAGAGAAGGGGAGAGAGAGAGAGAGAGAGAGAGAGAGAGAAAGAGAGAAAGAGAGAAAGAATAAGAGAGAACAAGAACGAGAGAGAGAGAGAGAGAGAGAGAGAGGAGAGAGAGAGAGAGAGAGAGAGAGAGAGAGAGAGAGAGAGAGAGAGAGAGAGAGAGAGAGAGAGAGAGAGAGAGAGAAAGAAAGAGAGATAGAAAGAGAGAGAAAGAACATTCCCCAGTCAGCACAGTTAGTTGCTTGTGGCTTCAGGGCACTGCTATGTCCACAGAAACTTTTCCAAAAAAAGTAAAAATACAAAAACAGAGGCTTCACAGAGGGCTACTGCTTCACACTAAGAGGGCTAGCTGCTTCAGTGTAAAAACAGAGGCTTCACACAGAGAGGGCTAGCTGCTTCACACAGAGCGGGCTAGCTGCTTCAGTGAAAAAAAACAGAGGTTTCACACAGAGAGGGCTAGCTGCTTCAGTGTGACCACAAACAGGATATTTTCTTTTGGCATTTGCACATAAAATGGGTCCTTCATCGAAAAAACAAAACAAAAAAAGTTCAGAATCTGTGCACATGCATGAATGATTTTGGCAGTCCCCTCCCCCCCCCCAGAGGACAAAGTCTGATGATGGCAATGCTGCCAATGGCATTGGTTAAGAGGGTGATAACTGGGTGGTGGGGGAGGGGGGGGGGGGGGGGGGTTGAAGGTGAAGAAGAGTCAGAGTCTATAAAGCTGCGAGCCGAGCAAACGAGCTGCCGCCGCTGATGCTGCTGCTGTCGACGCTGCAGAGTTGGAGGCGTCCCTGTCGGCCTGGCCCCCGGGCCACCACACACCACTGGCAGAGCCACCGCCACCGCCCGCAGGACAGAGGGGAGCGCAGGGTGGAGGAGGAGGAGGCGGAGGGGAGGTGGGGAGGAGGAGGAGGAGGAGGAGGAGGAGGAAGAGAGGACAGAAAGGAGGGATGAGATGGGCCTCCTCCACTGCAGAAGGGGTGCGCGAAAGCCGAAGGCTGGGTGGGACGGGGATGGGGGTGGTTAAGGGTTAGAGGTGGGGTTGAGGGTGGGGTGAGGGGGTCGGAGGGGGATGGAGGGGCCGTGGCCCCTGTGCTATCCAGGGCTGTCTGTGTCTCTTTTAGTCTGTCTGTTCTCACACTGTCGAAATCAATTTGCCATCGGAACTGTGGAACAAAGAGAGAAGGAATCGTGCCAGGTGGGACACATTCAGACAGAGGAAGAGAAACGCTGAAGGACAGACAGAGACAGCCAATGAGAGGAGAATGCTGAGAGCAGGGGGGAAAGGGAGGGAGAGAGAGAGCCAGAGAGAGAGAGAGAGCGAGAGAGAGAGAGAGAGAGAGAGAGAGAGAGAGAGAGAGAGATATTGGGGGGGGGGGGGGGGGGGTCACTTCCCCCTCTCTTCTCCCCTCCAGTAACATCAACCCACATCTTCTACAGACATGGCACTCAGGGTGACAGGACATGTTACCTGATCAACCTTTGGATTTAACTTGGTTAAGATCTGCCTTAGTGAATATCTAATGATGCACCATCTCTGAAACAGTCTCACTGTGTGGTTTAACAAAGGGCTTCAGTTCATATAGTTCCTCTTACTTTTAACAGTATTGCACAAACAATGAGACTATTCATTAGACGATGGACAGAGCAATAAATAAATAAATAAATTAACAAACAAAAAAAGAAATGGGAGAGGAAGAACCTTTGAAGAAAGCTAATCCAGAAAAGGGATTCATTAAGGCAGATATCAAAGCAATCCAGTGAAGTGGATGCTGGGTGAGCCTAGTGCCTTTAGGGGGACTGCAACAGAGTCACTCAGAGAGTCTAAAAATACAGACGAGCAGAAAGGGCTATGTGAGGCTGCCACCCCATCCAGAGAGAGTGAGAGTGAGAGTGAGAGAGAGTGAGAGTGTGAGAGAGAGAGAGTGAAAGAGTGTGAGAGAGAGTGAGAGAGAGAGAAAGAGTGTGAGAGAGAGAGAGAGAGAGAGAAAGAGAGAGAGAGAGAAAGAAAGAAAGAAAGAAAGAAAGAAAGAAAGAAAGAGAGAGAGAGAGAGGAGAGAAGATAAAAAGCACTGCCATCTGTTAGGGCCGCATTTGTGTGGGGTTTGTGCCATTGGTGTGTTTTGAGATATTAGAGGGACACGTTTCAGTAGTCAATGGCCATGAGTGATGTTAGCATAAAAACCAAATCAGAACCAAGTGTCACATAAATAGCACAAATCAAAAATAAATAAAGACAACTGATAGAAACCAAGAATCTGACCAAATAGGGTCATTAAGATTCAAAATAAGGTCAAAGTGCTGTGACATCACTCGCAGCCATAGACTTACACTGAAATATCTCACCAACCAACTGGACAAGAACATGATATTTTCTTCCACACAAACACCAATCAAAACAAATGACAAGTTGCTTTTAGTTCTTCATTTCTTTAGAGATGGGGCGACCTGCTTCAGGGAGGTCACAGGCAACACAGAGGTGACCACAGAGAGACACTCACAGCCAGAGGCCACAGCTCTGGACAAACAGTGAAGTCTGAATGAAACTGACAGTGATGTGACCCCCAACCTCCCCGCATCCCAAACTCCAATCTCCCTCAAACAAACACACACACACAAACACACACTCTTTTTCTCCCTCTTTTTCTCTTTCCCTCCCTCCCTCTCTCACCCATACACATATGCATGCACACACACACACACACACACACACACACACACACACACACACACACACACAGAAACACACTTAAACACATAACCCTCACTCTCAACTCTAACTCCTTTTCCAAAGACGTTGAGCCCAGTGGGCTTCTCTTGGGCCTGTTAGTGAAGACGGGCCATGACAGCAAGCTCTGAGCTAACTGCTAACAAGTCAACTCGTTTAACGTTACATAACCCAACTGAAGCAGAGCACTAGCAGAAAGCACGCAAGAGCTAAGAAAAAGAGGGGAAAAGGAAGGTAAGGTGGCTAACAGAGGCTTATCTAACAGGCATCTACACAAACAGAAAGGCCCATCATACACACTTCTAGAAGGTCTACATTTATCGTTGACATAGCCAGTGAGAAACAGTCTTACCTTGTGGCAAAGCGGCTGTCATAGTCCTCAAGTGCGGGCTGAAATGCATAGAAAAGAGCAATGGGTCTTAGTACAGAGCTGGCTTCACTTAGCCAATAGAAGTGCCTGATGTTAGTTGCTGATTAAGACACATTAATGCAAATATGATAACTTGAGGAGGATCCCGTTTCTTTAACGGTGTTCATTCCTTGTTTCATCACCCCTTTTCTACTAATGTAAAATGTATTCACGAAACGAGACGGACACACTTGTTCACTGAAGTATCACTGTCTTTTTAGAGAGACGTGATGTCGCACAGTTGTCACTGGTTATTGGGCCTGTTCAAAAGCTAGAAAATTAAGGCCTGAATTAAAGGCCCCAGTAAATATAACTGAGCAAGTGGGGTACATGTTGGTCATTTAAACTGTGACATGACAGTTGTAAGACAAGAGATTGTGACTGCACAATGCATCTACTTGAACATGCTTTGCTCCTGCCTATGTTCCTTCATATAGCAACTCCATTTGTTGTAAGATCTAAGCTCTAAGACAGAATCTGTCTTCAAGAGTGGCAGACTTTGACTGACTTCCATGCTGCTAATGGGCAGACATGAAGGGGGATGAGAAGGCGCTTTTGATATGCACCCTCAGACCACCCCTTCTGTGAGCCTGAGGTGATGCTAGTACTCATTTTCGCCAGCAGAGGGCAGCACACCAAAGCGCTGGCGGTTCCTGCAGTATGACTCATGACTGGCTTTGTGTGTGCCGGCATACCGATGAGGAAGAGGAGCAGGCGGTGAGGAGGAAGGTGCCAGGAGAGGAGGCTGCTGGAGATGTACAAGAGCTCAACTCTCTGCCTAATAGCCTACTGTGTGCCTGTGGAGTTGAAAGGTGACTTGACATCTTTGTGTTAGTGGGTGGATGTGAGGTGAAAGGGTGAGTGAAAGCGTGTGTGTGTACGTATACGAGTGAGACAGAGAAACCACAAGAGAAAGACAGAGAGAGAGAGAGAGAGAGAAAGACAGAGAGAGAGAGTGAGAGAGAGAGAGAGAGAGAAAAGTAGAAACAGTGGATATGAAAATATGACAAAAACAAAAAAAACAAGTGACGTTCTATGCCACAACGAATCTTTACAGTTTGAAACATGTCAATTACAGTGGCTCAAAATATTCCAGTAAATTGTAGAGCACACTGCACTGTCCGGCCATGAATTGTGGGACTTCCCATGAACCACGAATTTGAAAGCACGAGACAAAAACAAAATTCAGGAACTGTATGCAGCTTTTGTATGAATACCCACAAGATGACCAATCACTGCTTCTACAACCATGAGACTAGACTTGTGACAGTAACTTGTCTCCTTTAGCGAAAGAATTTCACTGAGTCAGTAAGTTAATGAACAAGCCACTGGACTTAAACAAAACCTCCTCAGCCCTAAAACAGAGACGCAGGGAACAAACCGTGTCAGAGCACCTCACCACTGTCTGTGGTTGCGCAAAGAAAAAAAGTGACATAGGTAGAGAGTCAGCAACTACAGACAGGCAATAAAGGCAGGTACAGGCAGCTCTGACTCCCCAGGGGGAACAGACTGTGCTCTGTGCTCCCCTACTATAATCAGGTGGAGCCAGGGATGCCTGACAAGACCGAATGTCTCTACCAGCCCAGCCTCAGCGCACGCCAAGCAAAAGTGCAACTGGAACAGATTCTTTCTGAGCAATGTGAGCCATGCTTATATAGACCACGGAAAGCAGAGAAATAATGAGACCTAAAACATGACAAAACGATGAGATGAGAAATGAGAGTGCCCAGGAGCAGGGGATTAGTGATTGGCTAGTGATTGATTGTTGATTGATTGATTGGTGATTTAACAGCTCCATGAAGAGGGCAAAGATTACCAGTTATGTGCTTGGTCAGACATGACTTATATAATATGATTGAGGTACACAAAAACACATAATATATTACAGTACATATTTTGTAAATGTTACTTTGTCATGTCTATGTGAAGCCGGTCATGTGATAAGGGAAGTAGGCAGCTGTGTGTGTGTGTGTGTGTGTGTGTGTGTGTGTCTGCCCCCTGCTCACCTGCGTGAAGCCGGCCATGCTGTAGGGGCGCGGGCGGCTCTGTGTGAGGCTCTGGGCCAGCAGGCGGGCGGTCAGGCCATAGTCAGGCGCTGGCAGCAGGTCATCGCGCTCCAGCAGGTTTCCTGTGCTGCTGCTCTTCCCGTGGTGCAGACTGCATGGCCACACACACACACACACACAGACACAGACACAGACGTCAGTGGAAGTCATAATCAGGGGGGACAGACTGTTTTTCCCCACATCAGAGGTACATTATACCCCCATCATCCAGTGCTGTGCCAAGTTCTATAACAACACAACTCTTGAGACAACTTTCAATAAATGTGTTGTTTGTGCACTTTTGTGAGGATCCGAAGCTAGAGTCAAACTGTGCTGACTGGCTTGTGTTGGTTGCGGTTGATGCGTCAGCCCAGTTAGAAAGAAGGCCTCACTTTGTGCAAAGAAAGGTCTTACATCATGCAAAAGCCGAGGTGGCCTACTTTGAGCAAGTATGCTTGCGTGACTCCTGATTGTGATTGAACTGGCAGTGTTAGAAACTTTTATATGAGCATTGCACACACTCATACGAAGACACATGCACACACACACACACACACACACACACACACACACAAAACAAACACAAACAAGTCTAAGAAGTCTGTCAGCTCTCAGGGGTATTACCACATGCAAGAAAACCTACAGCAGGGAAATAATTTATGTAAGAGGCATGTTGCAAATGAACGTGGAGGAAGAAAGTTGTCCATGGGACGAGCTTACTTGACTTTCAGCTTCTCGTTGTCGCTCTCCGGTAGCACACGCGTGTATGAGAAGGGGAACCAGCCACGCCTGGAGGAGAAAAAACGCAATTACCTCAGAGAGCTTTCCAGAACACTGCAGTGGGCATATTATGCAATCGATACAAGCCAACTCAAAGCAGTGTCTGAAGATCAAAACCAAACCCGGAACAACCCCGTGCTGGTACAGAAGACCTCCATCTCGCATAGCCGTTAATTGACCGGAAAAACATGACACCTCTGAAAGCTTACCTAGGCTGACACCTGTGCACCTGTCAGAGAGTGAAAATGCCAGCCCTCGCCCCCAGGATAACCTTGCTTCCAGAACATTCCGAAATGTGTCTAATAAGTTCGCCCTTTAGGTTCACTATCCCTTCCAACATGATACGGATGTTCCTCTTGCTTCTAACAACATCTACTTTTCCAACCTGCTTTTTCCCGGACAAGGGAATGTTCCGATCATTGTGAACGTCTTACATCTTGTTCTTCTCATTCTCGCCGTAGTGCCAGCCGTCGCGGGCTTCGGGCACCAGCAGGGTGATGATGTCGCCCTCGGTGAAGCTGAGCAGCGTGCTGTTGTCGCCGGCGGCGTGCGAGAAGATGGCCTGCACGCGGCTACGCCCATTCTTCTCCAGACCCGCCGCCATGGAGCTCGACCGGGGCAGAGTCCGCGTCTCGCCTACGGGAGAGAAAAAAAAAAAAAAAAAAAAAACACACACACCATCATGATTCAAATCCTCCATCTGCTGCTCCTCCTCCTCCTCCTCCTCCTCCTCCTCTCCATCTCTGCCCACATCAGGACCGCTCGGAGCTCTGGAGATAAGAGTCGACGCTGACCTCAGAGGGCGAGAGCGTTGTTGACCTGTGAGATTTTCCACAGACGAGTTCACACAACTCCGTAGCTTTCAAGTTCCTACATGGGAGATTAGATCCATATCGGGGAACACTTCACAAATGCTGAAAACTTTTCTGATCCCTTTAACCGCTCCTGCAGTGCAGACATTTAGAGTGACACAGTTGGCGTGGCCTACTTTGCAGCCTTTGGTGAACACAAAAGTTTGGGGAAAAGACTTTCCCCAATACCAATTACGCCCTAGTGTTCTGTGGGACGTTTATTCAGTGAGGCAGATCAGTCCAGAGGCCAGTGTGTCTGTGTGTGTGTGTGTGTGTGTGTGTGTGTGTGTGTGTGTGTGTGTGTGTGTGTGTGTGTGTGTGTGTGTGGTGGAGAGCCCTTACCCACAGAGGTCTTGTTCTTGGCGGGGGCAGGCCGGCGGACGGGCAGGGTGTTGGAGTAAACGTCGCTGACTTGCCGCTGGGGCGGCGGCTGGGCCTGGCTCGGGGGCTGGGGAGACGGGGGACGGCCCTGGGGCACAGCACCCTCCCCCCAGAACTCCTCCGGCGGCACACCCGTCGTGCCGTTCACCATGGACATGCCATCAGGGCCCATCAGCCTCTGTGGATACCCACACACAGACACCCTTATTATATACTGTAGCATAGCAATGTTCTCACACTCTCTGCAATTATATGATTTTCTATGACATACTTTTCTCAGAATCCATCTAAATTATGTAACTTAAAGGGCAGCATCACATCATGCATGCACATTGATATTCTCTCTCTCTCACACACACACACCATTTGTATTATGGCCACACAGACCCAGAAGTAACCCCTTATTATACATACTATAGTGATGCCCTCTACAGTCTATTCTCTGCAATTCAATAAAGTATATATTATACTCCATATGGATACTCCATACTCTCTCTATCCAAATTACATAACTTAAGGGGCATCAGTTCATGCACGCACACGCGCGCACACAAACACAAACACACACACACACACACACAGAGTGTTCAAGTACAGTTGAAACCCACTACGTTGGCCACACTCATAATGCATGAGCACTGCTGCAGATAAACAGCTCTGCACTACAGTAACTAATAACTGCAGACAGGTTCCAGCCGGTTCTCTGGGCTCAGTGCTGGGCCGCAGCACGAGCTCTTTAGTGTTAAGTACATTACTTGGGAGACTCTGAGTGAATGCACACAAATCGGACCCAGAGAATGCCTTCATTGTGACTCGGAGCGGCGCGCATATTGAAATTCTAACAATGCCGCTCGGAGCCTGACACGCTCAACAATAGCAGGAGGGCTACAGAACGCGTGCGCATACTTGCGCGTCTTTGAGGTATTAACTCATCGCGCGCGCGGTGACCATTGCGCTAACTCTGCAGTGTGGAAATGCTTGCTTGCTTGCTTGTCCCCCCCCCCACCCCACCCCACCCCACCCCACCCCATATTCCACTCTCGAGGATCAAACGCACATCATCATCATCAACACACACGTGGCAGGTTTAACACCTTAAGACTCTTATTGCAGATTCGGCCACTACCGCAAGACAAGGAAATGGGAAAATAAACAGGCAAACAAAAGCCACATAACACACACACACACACACACACACACACACACACACAGACACACACACACACACAGCAAATGGGCAAGGATAATGAAATGTGATGGTGCGCCTACCTAAATGCTCAATTGATCAAAAAGCTGATTGCCTGGTGCAGAGGAAACATTTTCTACCCACTCCTCTTAGAGAGGAAGGCCGATGCAAAACAGTTGCACTTGCAGCAACTGTTTCTTTCCACTATTACTATTTACATAACTCTTACTTCTGAACCTCTGTTTAGGTTAACACCACACACATCACATGCTTATAATTCTGTTAGGGCTGCAACAGTACAGTGTGCCCACGGTTCGGTATGTATTACGATTTGTGGGTCACGATAACGGCCTATAGACAAAAAATGGTAGTGTGACTGACTTACTAGGCTTAGTTTTTTCAACTGCTTTGTTCAAACCATCAGTGGAGAGAGCTGGGGTGCCCCTTTTGTCAATCTATTTTAAATTTCGTGACTGTGATGTTTCATAGAATGTAAAAGGTACGTTGCTGCCTAAATGGTTGAGGTGGGGACATTATTGATATTATTGAATATAACTGTTAATGGTCATACTTTATGTTGAGACAGCCGTGGCCTACTGGTTAGGGCTTCGGGCTTGGAACTAAAGGGTTGCTGGTTTGATCCCTGGCCAGTAGGAAAAATGTGGGTGGGGGAAGAGGTTGAGCACTGCTCTCCCATGCCCACATCCACAGCTGAAGTGCCCTTGAGCAAGGCACCTAACGCCTCACTGCTCCCCAAGTGCCGCTGTAGCAAGGCAGCTTACTGCTCCTGGTTAGTGTGTTCAACTCACTGTGTGTTCACTGTGTGCTCTGTGTGTACTAATTCACGGATGGGATAAATGCAGAGACCAAATTCCTTGTATACGCAAGTATACTTGGCCTAGAAAACCTGATTTACATTGACATACAGTAATCCGAGATAATGTTTAGTCAAGGGCTAGCACTCCACCAATCAGATTGGTCATTGAGTCCGACTGCCCATTGGACAAGTCAAATCAGCCAAAAAGGATCCCCCAACGGCTCCTTCCGACTGACGACGGCACGGAACACACCGAACAGACTCGTGTCACCGCCCTCGTCAGACTGTCCGACGGCCGATAATTGTACTGGTGTATCTCAGCCAACATTTGTGTAGATTGCAGCACAATGCTAAACGTCTGCAAATCATAAATGACAGATGTACAGACTTATTGCGGTTCATGACTGCATATCGAACCGTGGGGGGCATATCGTTCGGTTCAATAATATACCGTGTACCGTTGCATTGCTAATGGCTGAAATGTATAGACTCACAAATGCAAGGCCTTTGATTGTTCATTAGCAATGTAACTTCACCACAACAAATATGCACCTGAACACACACACTGAACACATTATGAAAAACGAGCAAAATGTGCATTCACAAACCTTTAGAGACATTTTAATTGATTTGTAATAGAGCAAACACTTGTTCAAAACATGTTCATTTGTACCCACACTGCTGCTGTCACTATTGTCACTGTCACACTGGGCCCTAATTTAAACGATGGGAAGAGTGCAAAGTCAGGCAACAAGCCAAGTGCCTTGTGCAACTAAAACTATGATATGGAAGCAATGCGCTGGGCCATTGCTGTTTGTGCTTCAGATCTTCAGCTCACAGTAACAATTAGATTTAACTGAACGCAAAAAAACAGATTGTGCCAAGTGATTAAATTAACTTTAGTTAGACTTTGACCTTTATACAAATTAGAGCCCACTGAAACATCCTCCTGAGAGACGCTGAATCAGACTATAATACTATTACACCCCCCTGAGCGGAGTCATGAGAGCTTCCTGTGGTGTCCACTCACCCCTCCTCCTAGACCACTGCCCATCAGGGCAGCCAGCTCGGGCGCCATGGGCAGAGGCTGGGCTCCAGGGATGGGGTCGGAGATGACCAGGTTGCCCTTGGAGGAGTGCAGGGGGCTGGGGACCAGGGTGCCCGAGCCCATCTGCTGGCACAGGAGCAAGGCCCGGTCAGGGAGCTTGTTGGGGTCGGCGCAGGCCTGCTGCCACACTGGGATCTTCTGGGTGAGCAGGTCTTTGCCCTGCGGAGAGAGTGAGAGACAGAGGATGAGCATGTGGAGGAACCTTTCAGAAACCATCAGGTGAATTGCAAACAGCAATGTAGCACTGGGAGTAAGCCTGAATCCTTCAAAAGGGATATCAGTCAAGTCAAGCATTCAGTGACCTGCTCAGTGAACAGTCCTCAACTGCATGTATTACCTGGCTACTTTCTTTCCTGGCTACGCATAGCATAAGCAAAAATACACATCTTGTCCAAAACAGTGTTGCATTACATATAATCAGTCCCTGTCACTTCTTCACAACAGTCAACAACAGCAAGTCAGCCTATTGTTTTGGTCTTTTCTTGCTCTTGTGTAGTTTGTGTGTGTGTGTGTGTGTGTGTGTGTGTGTGTGTGTGTGTGTGTGTGTGTGTGTGTACGCGTGAGTGGTAAGGCTACTTGTGGGCTCTGTGTTCCAGGCCTGCTGTGTAGGAGTGTGGGCCCAGAGGCTGCGTCTGTGCCCAAATACACAACCACAACCCACCCACTGCTACAGGTGACTCACTAGCGCTCACACTCTCTTTCTCTGCCTCCCTCTCTCTATTTCTTTCCCTCTCTGTCTCTCCCTCCCGCTCTCTCTCTCTCTGTTTGTGTGCTGAGTCCCTACACACACACATACACACACACAGCAGTGCATCCACACTGTGAGAGAGCACTTGAGCATGGCCCTGGTGAACCCTTCCCACGCACACACGCCCCCACGCAGATTAGTAGCTGGACTGCATGTTCTTGAAAAAAGGATGGATGGACTCTCTCTCTTGTGCGGTCTCTCTTCTCATCACATTCCCTCCCTTTCAGTAGCAACACACACACACACACACACACACACACACACACACACACACACACACACACACACACACACACACACACACGTCAGTCACCTCCCAGGCAAAAGGAAAGCATATGGTGAGAAGAGGGAAGATTGTAGCAGCCACTAGAATCCACACTCTTACCTCCTTACCTCATAGCGGCTTTGGTGCGTTTGCTTTCAGTGCAGTTCCAGGTGTCAAAAGATTTCAAGGAAGCATTTCAGATACTTGACAATTTTGTAAGAATTGCAAAATACATCTACAATGTTATAGAATTGACAAATAAATCCTTAAATGTGAATAGTGAAGAGTGTTTTTGTTTCTATTTTTCTAAACAATAATTGCAATGGTTTTCTAAATTGTGGCTTGTTTGTAATACTGTTTGGTATAATGCCATAATATGTTGAGAAAGCAAAATAGTTATGGCAACATACACAGATACATTTGAGGGCATCATCTGCAATCTACGCTCCATTTAGCCCTCTTCCACAGAGCCCAGAAAAAGCCCGTCCTGTTCAGTTCTGTTGGTCTGCATGGTGTTCACTCACCTTGCCATGGTAGGCACTGCTGTTCTTGGCCACGGCGCACTGTCGGTCCACCAGGAAGCAGTACCTCCTCCTCTCCTCCGACAGCGCTGTCTTGTAGCCCTCAGCGATGAAGGTGTCCAGGTCAGTCTGCTTGCTGCTGATCGTCTCCACGTACTGATGAGGGGAGAAAAACAACATGTGAGCAGTCTAGATGTGTCTGGTTTATCTCAGAAGTGCAAGAAGTACAATCACAACTGTGCCACAACTCAAGTGACTAAAAAATACACTTCTCAAGTGCAGACGAGTTCAAGTGGGGCCAAATCAGACTTCCAGCCATTTCCTTGGGTATTTAGGGAATGAGAGCAGCATATTGGAAATGCCAGCCACACAGAGAGGCAAGAGAATGAGGTCAAATGCAAAATGCTTCACATGTGTGAATGTGTGTGTGTGTGTGTGTGTTTGTGCGCCCCAGACCGCCCCCCCCCCCCCACCGCACCTTTATCGGCTCATGTTCATCCAAGTCTGATGAGACCCTCACCGTGTGGCGGTCTCCCTTGGCGGGGAGCCCGTCGCACCGACGGAAATGTCACTGCCGCCATGGAAGTCATTATAGCTACCCGTTTCTAGGTGCTTCAGCACTCTAATGCAATTTAGCCATATTGGGGTATGGGGGTTGGAGGGGGGGGGGGGAGGGTGTTGATGCTCCCCAGGCACACAGTAGCTGCAATCATCTAAGCCCCCAATCATGCTGCGGTGGCTGGGCTCGTCACCCCTGGTGATGGAGCCGCAAGTCTTAATGAGGCGAGCGCCACCATCGCTACCGGTGCCGATCGATGGCAGAGCTTGGCTCGCGGCCCAAGGCCCCTGAACGATCCCTTTCTTGGGAAAGGAGAATAAATCCTCCAGTCATGCAGCCAAAATACCTAAAAGCTGTAATATCAGAGGCATGAGCAGTAAAGCTGGGGGTTTGCGTCAAGATGGAGACCGCGCGTGCGCGTGTGTGTTGGTTGTGGGGGTTTAAGGGTGCACGTTAGAAGGGATCAGTGCTGGAAGGGCCGCATGGTTACCCCCACCGGGCAAATGGCCACTATGGGTGGAGAGGGGAGAGAGGCCACCTGCTGGGGCTGGGGCTGAGCAGAGAGGCTGGGGCACTGCTGAGGCTGCCACTCCAACCTGCTCTATCCAACCAGAGACTTCCGCTCAAACAGTTTGTTTACGGTCTTCATTCCAGGCTTGCCCTGGTGAACAGTGTCAGACTGTACTGTCTGGAGCTGTGGCACAATGATGGGATAAATGAGAGGCTAACACACTCTGATATTTAACACATCAAATCAACCACATAACTGCCCTCCATTTCAGGCATGGATATATGCTAAACACCAGTACTGACTGCTTGAGTAGAGAGAAAGTTTTAGGATTTCGGTATGCACTGGTCCACTTACAGTGTTTAACACATGCCCGGTGCAGAGGATCTGGTAAGAAAAAGTTGGACACACTTCAGCTGCCCTAGTTTGGCCTGACCTGTGTCAGGTGTATGCTTTGGCCACTAGTTGGCACTGTATTCCTTCTCATTATTTTACACAAGCACAAGCTTTAAGATTTACGGGCA
>NC_055959.1:19975797-19983297 GCF_018492685.1 Alosa sapidissima | reverse complement strand
TATGTGTGAGTGTGTGTGGGTGTGTGTGAGTGTATGTGAGTCCAAGCACGCACTCAATCCACATCCCTTAGCCCCAATAAACTGCTGAGCCCTTACTTCTGCGATTGTTTCATCTTAATGCCCCCCACCCCACCAAAGCCCCGGAGCGTGAGGCACTATTTCTCCACGTCCGAGTCAAACAGACCTCACGCCATTTCCCTACACAGCCCGCCTTCTCCAAACATGGAGTACACTTTGGCCAAACTGACACACATGCTCAGGGGCATGAACTACCTTTTATGGACACTTGTCGGAGTCCTTGTGGGGTTGCCAGATACTACTGTTGAGTTTATCCTTCACAAAGCCCACCCCCCCCCCCCCCCCAAAAAAAAAAAAAACACCCTCTGCCCCATCGACCACTCCAATGAACTAAATAATTAGCTAATTAGCATCTTCAGTGGAGGCCTGAACGATTAATGATTTCACAGGCGGTGGGGGGTATCAAAAAAAGAGATAGAGAACTATGAAGAGAGGGGAGGGAGGGCAGAGAGACGAAGGGAAGAGGAACAGAGGGGAGTGTGATGCAGAAGAGGGGGATGGAGGGTGAGGGAGGATAAAAAGAGGAAGAGAGGGAATAGGAAGGAGAGATGAAGACAAGACGAGAGGGAAATTATACGGGCACTTCTTTTTCATGAGGCTAGTGGAGAAAATGAAAAATGGGCCCTGCTAGGCTTTTCACAAGTGGTCCTGTGCACACCCCACTAACACATCCCCCATAGCTATAGCCCTCATGGCTTACCGCAGAGAGATTTACAGCTTAATGCATAGAATGCGTGTGTGTGTGTGTGTGTGTGTGTGTGTGTGTGTGTGTGTGTGTGTGTGTGTGTGTGTGTGTGGCTCTATAATTCCAAAGGGGTTTTAGATATTCTCGTTCCTGTGTAGCTGTCAACCCCCCCACCCCCCAAGCTTCTGATATTTCCATTCAGCCGATATAGGGCAGCCGTGGCACAGGGTGGGATGGGGGGTGGGGGTCTGTAATGACAGGTGAGAGGTGCTGCTTTCAGAACCTGATCCACATCAGCCAGAGGCTATCTGGCAAAGGACAGGGGCTGTTACTCAACTCCAAACCACACCTATGGAGCCACTGTGCGAGTCAGGCTTAGATCAACACATCCGACTGACAACGCGGCGGTGCACCAACATGCCCCTGTCCAGAGGGAGGAGATCCTAACGACACGGAAAACATCACATTGGACATGTACACACACTTTCCATGACTAACGTTCTCATTTGTAACAATATGGACTAAGTGCACACACACACACACACACACACACACACACACACACACACAGCATGGGTCAGTTGTGTGTTACAGTGGGGCTGGCCAGGTAAGTGGGGAGCAGTCCTTTCACAGGCAGCGAAGCACAAAATGAAAGCCCTGCTGAACCCCCCCCTCCCCAAGGCCACATAGCTAAGTGTGGAGTCAGACTCGTGGGCCATCGATCTCTGGGCAGGGAGAGGCCTGTGAGTACACTCACCACTGCGGCACACCTCTCCCCATCTACACACAGCAGGGAGAACACACACACACACACACACACAGCTGAGACCTGTCAAATGAGAGTGCGTCTGAGAGAAAGTTTCTGTGTAAACAGCAGCTCACCACTCACCTCCATTACAACAGCACCTGCCTGGCTGACTCAAAGAATTGAAAAACACTTTGTGTGTGTGTGTGTGCATTGAGGAAGTAAGAGAATGTTAATGGTGGTGGTAATGGTGGTTATGAGGGTTGCATATGGGTTTTGCCTATGCATATATTGGGTTTATGAGAGAGTTAGGGAAAGTGTATGTGTCCTTGTCTCTCTCTCTCTGTGTGTGTGTGTGTGTGTGTGTGTGTGTGTGTGTGTGTGTGTGTGTGTGTGTGTGTGTGGATCTTATATCTTCAGGAGGCTAGCTTTTCATCTTTGCTATGCGTGCCCCTGCCTACACACTCGCCCACCCACTCTGCACAGGCATGCTGCTGGACAGCCCGCACACACTCTATACATCATATACATCACCGCTGCCCACTGTGTAATCCTCCATAGACACACACACACACACAAACAAACTCACCCACACACACAAAGCCCCCCCCCATTACCTCTGGCCACCAAGAGCCAAGACCACCCTCACACTCTTCCATCACAGCCCCCCACTCCACTGCACCGGAGATGCTGCCAGGCAAACTGAACCAGCATGGCTGGGCTCTATACCAACCCTCTGGGGATGCCCAGCTCTGCATGCTCAGCTCCATCCCTGCTCATGATCTGAGTCCATCTGATTCGGCATTCAACGCTCATACTCATCTGAAATCTCAGTAGTCAATGGGCAGCAGTGGGGGGGATGGTCAGGTAGTTACACAACCCAAACCACCTGCTTCGCACCTGTGGGTTGCCAGCATGCTGTTGTGGTTGATAGGTTATCAGAACAGAAATTCACACAGTCTAAAGGAGGGGAGAGGTGGTCACTCTCCGTGGCTGACCCGCATGGACATCACTCACCTGGAGCTCCTTCTCGCCGTACTTGGCGGGGTTCTTGCTGCCCTGGCTCTTCCGGCGCAGCTTCTTCAGCTCGGCCTGACACTTCTCCAGGCTCTCGCCTTTGCTCTTGTGCTCCATCTGGTACTTCTTCAGCGCCGCCTGCAAGCCAGAAGAGAGAGACGCAACTCAATAGGTGACCACACCCTGACTAACTCATTAATCAATGTCCCTTTTTTATCGGAGCAAGGTTGTCAATCAGATAAGGACAGAATGTTTTTAGAACCCTTAAAAACACACACAGGTGGTCTTAGGAATGAGTCAGATTGCACATATGCTAAACCTGGACTGGACACTGATATCACTCTAAATAAGCATTTTCTTAATTTGCCCCCAAAAGCCTCTCAATCCGTGAGCCACTTTTCCTGCTTCTATTCATTACTTCTAATCAAATGGGCTTAACCGAACCCCAGAAAATGTGATCTGCATATTTCCTAATTGTAATGACTTGAGCAAGGGCATGGTTTTACAGGCAGCAGGAAATCAGGCACGTTAAGCCTCTGCATTTCTGAACGACTTAATGGATCTACCTAAACGACCCAATTACCACATCATAATTAACACCCGAGCTCGAGCGAAACAACAGCCCACTCCGCAGAGAGTCAAAGGAACAGAGTGATAAAGGGCATCTGTGAAGATCTGAAGCATACCGAGATTGTGACACTACAAGAAATCCAGTGCCAAGGGGTGAAGAGTGTGTGTGTGTGGAATATGGAGAGTTCCCGCTCACACTGTGCAACCTACTATTCACATTGTCTGAGCCCATAAGCAATGGCTTCAATCATGTGCCACTTTTGGAAGCCCGTGGTTAACCACCAAAGAGGACAAGCGCAGCCAGTCTCGGCCATGCCTAATCTCGGATGAGTGGCAGGGAGGCCAACGTGACTTAAGCCCCGAATGCCAGTGTATGCACACACAGTTCGGACTGCCTGCGCAGAATGCTTGGCATGGTGTGGCTCGTGGCCATCTGCGAGCGATTGGGAGTAGCGTCCAGAGCCTGGACTGGGTGCGCGTGGGCATTTGTTAGCCAGATAGAGGAAGAGGAGATGGTGCTTTCTTAAAGAGCCACTTTGTTAGTCAGATTCAGTTCATCTTCAAAAAATGTCACCATCTATTCTTCTCTCTTTTGTTCCTTGCTCTTGCAAAATGACTGACGGATTAATAATTCAGGGAGCGCACACAGTAAACGACGATCGCGCTCATAACCGGAGTGATTTTTCAGGGGAATTCATTCATTTTAAATGCGACGCAATTGAACTTCAGAGTGCTGGCAAAATGAAATTGTGCTTGGGGGAAGGTGGGAGAACAAGCTCCACTGTGAGGAGCAGCCACAGTGCAATTTCATATAAATTACGATTTCCGATACGACTCCCGCTGCACTTCCAGGGCGGATCCAACCAGTCATTCTGGGGCCACGGGCCAGTGATGAAACACTCAAAACATACGAGTAAATAAGTAAATAAATAAATAAAACAACCAACCAACCAATAGCACATGGAAACAACCCCACTATATACACTCATGTATGTGGCCGTTCTAGAATAACCCTTTTTAAAGTGCTGTTAGTCCAGGGCACTTAAGGACGCCGATGACCTTTGCCTTCCGCAAAGCTTGCTGTAGCAGTAGAGAGAGTAGAGCTCTGTGGTTATGGCAGCACCACTCCATCCTCTGAGACCAAGCTATGCAGAGCGCTGCATTGCTATGGCAGCCCACTCATTCTAAAGATATCACCGCAATCTATAGAACACTCCTCACTAGCCTTCGCTCTCATGCAGGGACGGCGATTTGTTTTGTTTATGCGGGCACAGTCCCCCCTTTGCGTATTGTCGTGTCAGTTTCCTCTCGCATTTCTTCCCCGACGGCTTGTACACCTCCTCCAGGTGCCTCTCCGGCACATTAAGGCTGATGATGGGATGGAGGGCTTTGGGGAGCGCGGTGGAAGGCGCGACGTTAAAATGTGCGAGCCAAACTGCCAATCACGCAGTCTGCGAGGACTAATGGACCTAAATGGCTGTTTGAAGAGTGGAGCCACTCAGCCACTCACAGCGCCTGTGCCTGAGGGGGGAAACAAAAAACAAATAAAATGCAAAAAGGCGAGATAGATATGTGTGAAGGCTCAATGCTTCGGAGACCAAGCAACTAAAGTACTGTACGCTGTTATACAGCAATAGTGGGTTTGTGGATACATTTTTCTCGCTCCTTTAAAGTGTATCTCACTTGGTTTATTTGGTGGTCAGTAAGGTGCTAAAGGTTAAACTGGTATATGAACAACTGTAGAGGTGAAAGAGGACACATACTGTCAGGTATCTGGCATCCAAGTCCACCTTCTTCTCCAGCTCTGAGAGTAACTCATTATGGAAGGACTTTAACTATGGAGAGAAAGAGACATAACATAGTGTGGGTACTGATTCACCACCCGACAAATATAAATACACATCCAACCATACGCACAGACAAATATAAATACACATCCAACCATACGCACAGACAAATATAAATACACATCCAACCATACGCACAGACAAATATAAATACACATCCAACCACATACACACAGAGAGACAGACAGGACACACACACACACACACCCCTACACACACACACACACACACACACACACACACACACAATGACAAACTCATTTCACTTCATTCACTTATTTCTTTCTTAATTTCATTTGTATACATTACAACCACCCCACAGTGGCATCTTGATTTGAACACACCCGCTGCTAGCCGCACACACCCCAGCCCATTTGAACACACCTCGGGTCAGGGCTTCAATGTGACGGCTCAGAACATCCACCTGAGCGCTCACCTTGCACCTGACCCCACGCAGTCCCACCCATCACATCGTCCAGCACTTACCATCTCCTCCAGCTGCACCTGGATCTGTCTGTGCACCTCGGCCATCTGGAACAGCACGTCCCCTGCAGGACAGAGGAGAGAGATGCGGACATCAGGAGCCGTGGAGAGAGAAAGAGGGAGATGGTGGGATAGAGAGGGAGAGGAAGGAAAGAAGGAAGGAAGGGAAGGGAAGGAAGAGAGGGAAGATGAAAAATGAGGCGAAGGGAGAAGGGAGAGGGAGTTGAGGCTGAGCGCCTCTGCTCACACCCCGGTGTGCAGGGAGGACCATGCAGAACACACACACACACACACACACACACACACGACAAAACAAATACACAGGTACGTACACACACACACACACACACACACACAAGACACAAACAAACAAAGAAATAAACATGACAAACAAACATAGAAGACCACATAGAGAGCCATGGATTGGTCATGGCATGTCAACAAAACACAGGGGTAAACACAGACTGACCTTACCAGAAATGAAAAGAGATACAGACAGATACGACACACAAAATAAAATGAAAATAAATTAAATTAAAATAAATTAAATTGAAATTTAAATTGACAAAATGACAAGAGAAAACTTGGATGGATTGGTCCCAAATCATACAAGAAAAAAATAACCAGATGTTGAAAATCATCAGGTTTACAAACATGACTATAACTTTAGTTTGCAACTGGGCAATTTTGTTTTAAATGCAGATCTGACCACAAAAGATGGAACAAAAAAAAGAAGAAAGTTTGAAGTACTGAAAAATGATACTGAAAGAAATCTAGAGAAAATAAAGAGATGAAAGAGTAGCCATGCAACCAGAGAAAATCATGGCGTTTTTAGTTCTGTGGTATACCTACACGTTGCCTCTTCTGAATATGCATTGCATTGTAAAGAAAAAGAACACAACATAGATCTTGATTGAGCAAAAGACACAGGCTGGGGGGGGGGGGGGGGGTGGGGTGGGGAGACAGATCCGGAGAGAGGAAGAGAGGAGGGAGGAGGGAGACACACAGAATAATGAGGAAGACACATCGCTTCACCAACATCGTGATGATTACACTTGGCTAATAGCGAGCCGTGTGGTCGCTCCCTCAGCCTTCCTTAAACGCCACCCTCACATGGAGGATGTTATGGAGTGAAGGTGCAGCTCATTCAGTCAGTCCCTGGAGACTACAGGGGGTCTGTGTGCCAGTTCTATGGTAATGGAGTGTTCCCATTAGGGTACAGGCTCAGGGAATCTGCGGAGGTCTGCGATCCTGTCAGTGGTCTTACTGAAGAGGAACTCTGACAGGTACGACTATGCTGCTATTCTCTCTCTCTCACACACACACACACACACACACACAGGGAAATCATACAAAGCAGTGTGACGTAGCAGTTAAATACACAACAGTAAAACCACAGCTTAACCTACAGTATGGCCATGGCAGCTGGTGCTCATGTAGGGTTAAGCAATATTAACATTGTAGACATGTGGGCATCAGTTGACGAAAACGGCAAAACTTCACAAAATGCACTGTAACACAGCAACACTGAAAACATATGGCTTTGGATGGAAACAGACACTCTCCATATTCCTTCACACAAGAGCCATCTCAGCCAAAGGAGCAAAGAGAGAGGAAGAGGAGGAGGAAGAGGATGAGGAGGAAGAACAATAATACAAAAGCAGAGCTAACTAAATGAGGCCACCCCTCTCTGTCAGCTCTCAGTTAAGCCTATTAAAGCTAATCAGGCCTGATCACAACCCGGGGGCTTAGCGGCCAGCGCGTTCTGTTGACTGCCGTCAATTAGCAATGTTGAGCGCTGCGCCCTGTCAAAGCTGCTCAAGCCAAATCATACAGAAGACAACAGCCATGTGGCTTTTTCTCTTATATATTGGGGAAAGTTTATTAGTTTTCCATTTTTCAAAAGATTTCAGGCTTCTGAGGTCATTGACTGGTCCAAATGGTTGGAGTCTGGAGGCTGGCATGTTTCTTTTGTTTTTTTAAACTCTTTATTAAAAGCTCTCTGGAGAGTTGTTGTGGATACAGAAACCAAAAGAAATAGCAGAGAGAGAGAGAGAGAGAGAGAGAGAGAGGGA
>NC_055959.1:19845341-19956781 GCF_018492685.1 Alosa sapidissima | reverse complement strand
CCATAAATGTCTTATGCCATTGGAACATGCAGTGAGCCTCTCACAAACACAACCGAACGAAGTCTAGCATCCAATGGCATCTGCACTCCATATCACCAGCTTGTGATTAAAGATTAATAGCATTGCCTCGGTGAAGGGATCACTGATGAGCTTACTTACTGTCAGCATATTTTGCCCTCCTCTCTTTCTCTCTCTATCTCTGCCTCTCTCTCTCTCTCTCTCTCCCCTCCCTCTGCTCTCTCTCTCTCTCTCTCTCTCATAATGAATGTGATGATCATAATACTTAAGGGAGAAAAGAACAACAATATCTGAGCGGTTAAATAAACGTGTAGGCAGCACGAACCGCACCAGTGCATACGAAGTCAATTATGGGCAGTCATTTCTTTACATGCTTATGTCATGCATGTTCCAATGTGACCCATGTGTGTGTGTGAGAGAGAGAGAGAGAGAGCGCCTGTTGGCCGTGCCTAGTTAATGGACCTACCTAAGCCCACTTAAAGGACTTAACTGGCTGTGGAATACACATCCAGTAAAGTGAGACAGGCGTTGGAAGGAAAGAAGGAAGAGACTGGAAGTGGTTTCTTTTCCCTGTTTGGTCACTGTTGCTAATTTTACCATCCCAGTTCTCATGTGCTACATCTGCCACCCTAATTGTCAGAACTAATTGGACTAGGGGGGCCAGGAGGCACATAGTGACATCAAGAGAGAGAGAGAGAGAGAGAGAGCGAGCGAGAGAGCGAGCAAGAGAGAGAGGAAAGAAGAGAGCGAGGCGAGCGAGCGAGAGAGAGAGATGGGTTATTCCTAACTGTTTGGGGGGAAGGGGGGGATCAAACTTCAATGACATAGCGAGAAAGTAATGGAGAAAATTAAGGATTTGTTTCCCCTCTGCTGTGTTAGCAGCAAGAGTAAAATAGGATAGGATAATAGGACAAAACAACTGAGTGGAGGAGTGCATTCGTTTTAGTTTTGGACTTTGCCACTGAGAGCTCTGAGCGGCACTGATTATGTAAGAGGGTCCAGCTGATGGCCCAGAGAGTGGTCAGATATGGAGGTCAGCAGATGCATGAGCAGCAGTGGATTGTCTTCTTGTCAGCGAGGCGTTTCACAGGATCCCACTTGAGTTAAGGGGAGAGCGTCGCAAATTCTGCGTTCCAGAGGAAGCAGGCCATTGCGTGCTCAGCAAGAGCCCAAACTGAGGTCTTCTCACGAACAGGCCCTGGGGCCAAAAGATTTCCAAGACATTACCCTCACCTTCAGTGACCGCTGACTGCCCTCTACCGCACCCTCCTTCGATCAGATTCTATCCCCCTCACATATACACATGCCCATCTCCCTTTCTGTCCTGCTCCCCTGTCTTCTCTTTCTCCTCCAATTTTCTCTGATTCTCTCCTTCCTTCTAACACAGTCTCTCCTCTCCAACAATTTCCCCCATAAAAAAAAATATCCCATGTTGCTCAAAAGCCAAAGCCAGACAAATTGAACATGATCCACACTTAGCACCAGCAATCACAGCTCTAAAACCAGCTGGCCTCACAAGCTGTGACATAAATCTTATTTATGATCACGACTCCTTCCCCAAATCAGTGTGTGACAGAGAACCCCCCACACACACCCACACAGGCGCACACACACACCACTCGGGCTTCTTGTGGACCACGGTGGAGGGATTGGGATTGAGGAGGGGGTGAGATGGGGGGTGGGGGGGGTGAGATGGGGGGAATGGAGAAAGCTTGATTCTGTGCGCGTCTTCGCTTAGCTAATATGAGTTAATCAGAGAGGAATGTGCGGGTTGAGCAACTGTATCGGGATAATGACGAGCACGCTGCCTGTGCCTTTCCCTCCCCCTGACCTGTCTTAATCACATCAGCAGGACACGCTGATCGGGGCGGGGGCCGGAGGCAGGCCTAGCCCAGAGGAAGAGGGAGGGGGGAGAGGGAGGACCCTGTGGAAAGAACTGCAGGGTGTAATGATCTGAACAGCGAGAGGTTGAGCTTTGAAAAAAAGATGGGTATTGCACCAAGAATCTGTCTTCTGCTATGAGGAAACGTTTAGGAAAAGGAACAAATGCCGTTTGGGTTTATTGTGTTTGTATGTTTGCGTGTGTGTGTGTGTGTGTGCGCAATTGCCTTTGCAGGGCTATCTGTGTGTATGTCTGTGTGTGTATGGCTATCTGTGTGTATGTCTCCACTGCTCTGATACTCCCTGAGGTGTAATGAGGCTCATGGGGAAGCCAGTGCTCGTTGATACCTGTGGAACAGCTTGTGTATGGAACATCAGTGTGCTCATGTGTGCTTCTGTGTTTACTGCAGTAGTAAACCATCATGTGTCCTTGTATTTGCATACAAAATGCTTTGCACACCTCATTAGACCATAAAGATCAATTTTTCACACAATAAAGTAGATCTGCAACGATTCTAAGCATTGTGGTGCTCGACCATGTCTTGGCTCAATGGTTCAGAGCCTGAAAATTCACCTCTCAAAGTAGTGACTAGCCAATCAGAAAAGAGGAATGGGGAGTGGTCCTTCTAATCTTCATGCCATTCAGTATAATCTAAATTAAAAAAAACCCATTAAACTATTGTAGCAGATGACTCCCTTCAGATGACAAAGAACGAGGTCTGAAACTGGCACTCACACTCACACACCAGCATTGCGTAGGACCGCCCTAGCACCCAAAGAAGGTTTGAAAATACAGAGAATTTTTGCTCTCCGCTCGGTCACCACCAAAACAGGGCATCCCGTGCCAAGCCACTTCTTCTCCCTGATCCCCGCCCCCAACTACCCTGCACTCATCCCCATCTCCATCTTCCATCCCCCCACAAGGCTGAAGGATGCCCCCACAGCACTGTATTATGTACAGGAATGCCCAGAATGTGCTTCAATCGAGAGAAAGAGAAAGAAAAAGAAAGAAAGAAAGAAAGAAAGAAAAGAAAGAAGAAAGAAAAGAGAGAGAGAGAAAGAAAGAGAAAGAGAGAGACTTTTGACTTTTAAAACCCCCTTTTATTGAACCATTGCATGGATCAAAAACCACCTTAAAACACTACAGTATAACCCCCCCCACACACACACACCCCCCAGTCCCCATGACATCACCACATAAATGCCAAGGCCCCATCAATAATGGAGACCAGACCCTTGTCAGTACACACCATTTCTGTGAGAAATGATCCACACTGTCTGAAACTTTAAAAAAAGCATATTCAACCCTAACCCTTGATTCCACCAAGAGAGAGAGAGAGAGGAGAGAGGAGAGAGAGAGAGAGAGAGAGAGAGAGAGAGAGAGAGAGAGAGAGAGAGAGAGAGAGAGAAGGAGAGAGAGAGAGAGAGAGAGAGGAGAGAGAGAGAGAGAGAGAGAGAGAGAGAGAATGTGTATGCGCCGTAGCAACGTCCACTCTAATGGCCCCCCACTCACCGCTGCCAGAGACGCTGAGCAAACGAACCCAGCTGCCAGGGACCCAGATTCAGCACAGCGTTATGAGTGGGTCGGGCCAGGTTGGGTCTGGCCTGCAGCTTAGCTGTGCGCAAGCATGCAAACACACACACACACACACACACACACACACACACACACACACACACAATCACACACAAACACACACACACACACACAATGGGGCACGTGTGCTGCAGCGGGGAGTGCATCCAAGGTCAGTGTGCTGGGTGAAAGAAGGGGACCGGATGCGGTGATGGACAGACAACAAACTGCCCTGCGGTGATGGACAGACAACACAACTGCCCTTCAGAAGAAGCAATTCCACCCACAAGGGACTACATAACCCTGAGAAAAACATTCTACAAAGCAGTTCACAGTGAAGAATCCAAGGAGACTGACAGAATGAGAGTGTGTGTGTGTGTGTGTGTGGTTTGTGTGTGTTTGTCGGAAATGCTCAATGAAACAGCACCACAGCAGTCCATGGCCAACAGTGGACTGCAGGGACCCAATTAAGGTTTTAGACCGGAAAGCAAACCTCGATCATCTACACCACATGACAAAATCAAACACCCATCATGTGGCCAGGTGAAAGCAAACTTTTACACCTAATATCCACCAACTCCCTCCTTCCCCATATAAATAAAAATGTTGAGGGCTGCAGGGGAAAAGCAATGATGATCCAGTGGACATGCAGTGATCTTAAACAATATTCTCCTCCTACTCCTACAGACAGACAGACAGACACACACACACACACAGAGCCTCTTCTCTCCCACAAACCCTGCATTACCTGTTTCCATGGAAACCCCCGATCATGTTCATCGTGTCTTTTTTTCCTGCAATGATTGATTATTTGCCTTTGAGCTTTTTATTGAGTGCTGATCAGAAAGGGATATTTAACGACTGTGTTGTGCATTGTGGGAAGTGATTGAACTGAAGATGTAAAAAAGGCTACTGGAATGGTTTTAAATTCCAAGACAGAGGCTATTTTTTTTCCCTATTTGTTGCATGAGTATTAATAAAACTATAGCAACATGACTGATAAGATCCTGTATATCAGATATCACTTTATAAATTTGACTATCAGATTGGTGCATTACATTAACATCTGATTTCAAGTATGTCAATTACCAAATATAGTGATAGATTATTTCCTGAAGGAGAACCCAATGAAAAACACATCTATCAACATTTGTGGCTGCAGTATAAAGAGACCGAGCACAACTGTTTAAAAAAAAATAAAAAAAAATAAAAAAAAAACAACAGCAGCAACAGCTGCTCTACACTTGCATGTTGCATGCAAGCTGCTTCACAGCAGATAAAAAGAGAACCATTCAAGTCAATAAGCTTCAATTGAATGTGTGGACAGGGTTCCTGATAAATTGAACATTAGTGCACTTCAACCACTTACATGACCCCTAACCCTGACTCAAAGCTCATGCACTTTCAACCCCCATTCTCATGCACACACACACACACACACACACACACACACACACACACACACACACACACACACACACACACACACACACAAGACTTCTACACTATGACATGGCAGGATTCTCTTGCATCATGATGTCAGCGCAGGCTTCTGACAGTTTTCTCCCGCTACATCTAATGTAACCAACCTCTGTCAAATTGCCCAAAAGAACGTTGACAAAAGGAGATGTTCATCCTTTAGCAGCCCACTCAGTCGTTCCTCTACTCATCTGTTCCTCTCGCCCCTCGCAATAATTACAGCGCTGTGTCTCCATGTAGTAATTAGAGACCATTTCCACAAGGATGTGAATCTGAATCTCGCTCTTTCGCTCCTACCCTCTCTCTCCCTCTCTTATGAATCCCTCCTTCTCTAAAGCCCCTTACTGTGAAAAAACTCACACCTTCCACTCGCCATTGTAGCATGGTAGAGATCACAGGAGAACCAGAGAGAGAAAAGAGAGGGAGACAGAGACAGATAGATAGAGAGACAGATAGATACAGCAGATAGCTAGAAAGAGAGAGAGAGAGAGAGACGTGACCTTTATTGCAGACATGTCTTAGGTAGTTTGCACTGCCATTAATTTCTCATCACTGATCCGTCTTGGTAAGACTTGTCAAAACAAATGAGCTCTGCTTGTCTATCTCCTTCTCTGGCAAGGCACACAGAGAAAACCTACCCTCAGGATGTGCTCTTATCAAAACACAGAGCTGCTGCTTTTTGTTGCACTTTCTGCTTAATTTGGTTTCTTTTTTGAGGGGCTATTCTTCCAGATGCCTGGCCAGCTCATAAATTTGATGGGCTAAGGAAGTGCATTTTATCCTTGGAGGCTCTCTCCCTTTCTCTTTCTCTCTCTCTCTCTCTCTGAGAACATAAACCACTGACAACAAGACAAGAGAGGCTCGGAGATAATCCACCTCCGTGGTCTGGGGGAGGGTGGGCGGCAGGCAGGCTCCGAGGCCATATTCACCTTGTCTTATGAAACCTTCTCCTAATACACTTTGCACAGCACCAAATTAATGTCACTGCCTCTCCTCCAAAGGCAGAGTCTCACAATGCCTGAGGCCTTGTTAAAAAATAGCTTTTATTTCAGTCCAGATACAAAAGCTTTATGCGAATGAAATTCAATCTGAAAGCTTTTAAAGAGCACACAAAGGGAATAGGGGAACTGATGGTCCAATCATGTACTTTATAGTGATACAGACGTAAATGTCTAGTGATCTACTTCATAGTCGGTGAACGTGTCTTAAATATGCATGGAAATCTATCAGGGTAAGACAGAGGGTTGTGCAGGAAGATTGGTAGTTCAGTTGTGCTTACTAGCTCACTACTATCTCACCACAAATGTTATAACACACACACACACACTGCTCATATTCATGCATGCATGTATGCATTCACACACATTCTCACTGGCACTGGCATCTAAACTCCTACATCTCACCAGGGTGACATGACAGAAACAGTTAATAATATGTTGTTGCTAAGAAACTACCTGTCCAGGTCTCCCACATGAAAAATAACTGAACTGCCATGCTCGCAGCTTTAGGGAGGGGGAAAAAAAGTAATGAATGATTTCCCTCTTCGCTCATGGACAGATAACACGATAAAATGGAGTCCCTGCCGAGAGAGAAAATGATATACCTCTCATCACCTGCAAATTGCTCAAAAAAAGTGAAAGTGCACCCAAATGGCATTAGAGAAATGAGTGTTCGAGACACATCAGTCAATTCACTGGAGGACTTATACGCGAGTCTGTTTCAGGAACCTGAATTTTTCCATTCTATTAGCTGTGCCTTCAATGGAAGTCATGACGACATCTGAGGGAAAAAATGACACGAGGGAAGCTCGATGGAAGCCACATTCCAGCGAGTATTATTTACCTGGGGATTTATACTGTAGAGGCACACCTTAGTCAAGGAGAGGAGAAGAGGGAGGGAGTGAGAGAGAGAGAGAGAGAGAGAGAGAAAGAATGGTCCTTTGTCCTAAGGGGAGGTGCAAAAGGAAAGGCCCAGATTAGGTCTTAAGACTCTCAGCTCTCAACGAGATGGAAGATCCCCAAGACAGCGCTGAACCAAATAGCCAGGTTCACCCCACAGGTCTGCCAATTGGTTCAGTCAGGGGGGTGGGTACATACAGGAAAGGATTGGCACTTGGCAAACTGGGACTGACCGCACCAGCTCTTGACCCTTCTCCTGTCCACTCCTCCGCCTCTCCCCTCCTGAGTGATTCCTTCCTGCCTTGCCTTGCTCTCCCAACCCCATTAACTTCAACCCACGTGCTGAGACTTATGCCATACTAAGAGGCTTGACCTGACCTGAGCTCAGCGACTTGGCCAGACAGCCAGGTGGATCCCGACTGGTGATGTCACCTGTCTGGGGAAACAGACGACCGGCGTGACTCCCATCACAACTGGACCACTGAAGCGTGTGCCTCAGTCCAGTCTGACCAGACCAGATCAGAGGGAGCCTGTTGATCCACACGCTAGAGGATACTGACAGTGACAGTGATAGAGATAGGAATAAAGAGTCTATATTTTGCTTACAGCCGCACGCAGGGATGAGGAGTAGTCCGTGCCTGGGAGCAAGGTGTGCCTCTGGAAAACTACACATCCTTCCCTCAGGTGTGCACACCCTCAGCTGCTCCACATTCTCATACACCCACACACCTCCTGTGAGTGCACATATACAGGCACATACACACCTCTGCAGTCTGTCTGAGTCACAGCACTGCAGTTGGCAACCTCTACTCCTGCCATTAGAAAGCAGCTGTTTGACCAGCTCATCACCTCCGCTCGGATGTACTCACCACGTCTGCCCTCACTTCCAACAGCCTTGACACACACACACACACAATATATATATATGTTTATATATATATATATATATATATATATTTATATATATATATATATATATATATATATATATATATATATATAAAAACACGCTCTCTCTCTTTGTAAGCTAAACATTGGTAGCCCCTTAATAGTGTATAATCACAAATTCATTTGAAGGGACGTGTCTCCCAGAGTGTCAGTCACACACTGATGTCATTTGACTGGTGGTGACAGTCAAATCAACAGTAGGGTTATCATGCCATGGCTGTCTGCTCCCATCATGTCATGCTGCACCACTCTGGACCATTGGGCGAGCAAGAGTGTACCTGAGCTCCAAAATCCACTCACTCACTTGTGTCAGTCATCATTACTCTGTGATCTGTGAGCCTTTGGGTTGCCATGAAGGCCAAAATAGGACAATACTGTGACCTGTTGGTGTGAGTTACTGATGTTGCTGATATATTGATCTGTGGGTTGGAGAACAGGGATAATTGACAATGTTGTCATGGATTCAAAGGTTTAAATAGACCACTGTGTCAGCATTATGATGGCATGGGTATTGGGTAATGGTCAGCACATGATGCGGTCACCAAACATGGAGTTTGATTCAATTGCAATTACACTCAGTTAATTTGATTGTATCCTTTTCTCATCACAGCCTCAGCTCTCACTACGTCAACGATGCAGACCTAAGGTGCTACAGGGGGGTTAAATTGTTACAGTGTCTTAGCCAAACTTCAGATATACCTGTTGCGACACAGCCGCCCGACCTCTTCTAAAGAACACACCCTGGAATGTCCCTCAATTCCCAAGTGCAAATGCCAAGAGTTGTAGGCCTACGCTTCTATTCTTTAGCAACTGAGTGCTGCTCGACATGACTGGTGTATCGTCAATCTAGCCGTGCAAAGGCGCAAGTTGTGTGCGTATCCGTGAATCACACAGAGCGGCCCTATCGCTCTTTCATTGATCTACGCAGGCAGACGCGGAAAGACACTTCTGCAAACAATGACTCAACTTCGCAAACTACATGCCACGACAAAGTAGACAGCCAACAAAATCCCTATTCAAACACCGGTGCGCCACACACCTAATTTGTAAATAAATCGTCGTAGCGTGAGATATAATTTCCCCAAAACCATAGCCTTTGATGAAACAATATAAAACATTCAAAAGCTATACAATCATTAAAATTCCAGGACTACGAGCACTACAGTGAAGCTATGACCTACATGGATGCAACATAGCCTATGGTTGTCTTACATTCTGGGAGTGCCAGATTTCATTAGACAACCAGGTACACCCCCTCAATTGTGCGCTCAGAATCGAGTCAAACTATCATGATTTATAAAATCTAACATGTCAAATGATTCGAAATCTAATGCAATAGACTGCAAACAAAAACTTGTTTGGGCAGTTCAAATACTTTACCTTGTATACATTCTCCGTTATACGGTGGACCTCGTCTGTACGAGACATCTTGGAATCTTCTATCAAAACCATAAACTGTGCTATTGTCCTTGTGCGGGAGTGTTTATCCAACAGTCACTGTTTGGTGAAAAAAGGGGTGTGATGCGATTCAGCTGCGAGTGCTCCTGTAAAGACACGGCAATAAGGCAACTGCTGTCGATGCCACTCACCAACCCCTACAAGACAGGCGCAAATAGGTGGAGAGTCTGCCGATCGCTGAAGCGTAATCTAAACGTACAGCTCTCTTAATGCAACAAGGATCCACCTCCAACCGCTGAAACACCGCCCAATTCTCCACCCATCGATCCTCCTACACCTGCGCAAGGGAAGCGATCTTTCAAAACCAGATAGAAATCATCGACTTCTGTTTAGACATTTAAATAGGCCCATAGGAGTTCCTGTGCACAATCATTTGTATTTCATTCCAAAAGCAACCAGTTTTCTATAGAAACATAATCAATGCATTATGTTCTAAAGTCTAGACAACAAAACAGCGTGAAATACAGATATTTCCTAGTCACATTTCACTGCATATATGATAGTGTTTTCAAACCCTAGTTTCAACCCCATAATTCAAAACTTTGAGGTAGCCTATTGGCCTTTATGTTTTGACAGCAAGAAAGTGCAGTTTGCAAACCTTCATCAAATACTGCACAGCAACTCACTGATGTTCTGAAATCCTGTTAAATGTACTGCTCTCCTGCACAGTCACTGATCTTGGCAGAGGCACAGCACACAAAGGCTTGTGGGTGGAACATTACCCTGCGCCTACATTAGTGAGAACCGAGAGCGACTGTTCTGTGTGCGAGCCAGACAGGTGGGCAGTGCCTGCCTGGAGATGGTCCACTAAAACACAGTGGTAAAATACCACTTCAGTGTCCCTTGCTGTAAATGAACAACAGGCCAACAGATGCTGAGATGGAGGTCCACTTGTTTGCCTGCATCCAAATACAGCGGATCTTTTTAACAAAAGTTAAAGTCCCGTCTAATACAAGATGGCAGAGCTGTGCTACAAACACTTCATCAGTTAATGGCACAAACAGATCATAAACATATGCTGATTCTCATTTTCACACTGTGGACACGTTACCATTTTGTGAGGGCCATCCTTTCCTAGATAATTAACGTAAGCCTCATTACCCATACTAATTAAAGTCCAAATGTTCTTCAGAGGCCAATAAACCATGCCTTTGTTGTGGCTGCATTTATACAATAGAACTCATAAAACTCTTCATCAAAAGGTCCATCCATCCAGGAGTGCAATTAGAGCAGCCAGGCAGGGAACACCTGTTTGGGAATGCGTTAGGTTACCTGTATCACCATCCTCCATCCAAAAATTGGTGCTACATCCCTCTTGTGGACATCTGCAGTAAGTGCAGATGCAATATCACTTCAACAGCTGCTCAAACTGGGTTGTTAGAAATTAATTACTTTATTTTACAAAAACGTAACTGTAAAGCAAAGGAACTATTACACTCATCTGATGCAATTATTCTGCCACTTCAGTCTTCTGTTCTTTCAATTAGGTTGAGAGGGAAATTCAAGAGTAGATTTCATTGTGTTACAAAACATGCTAGTGGCAGCATTGACATGAAAAAGGTTAAAATGTTTCTGATAATGATTGATGAACTTTGATGAAATTGTATTGGGAGTTATGTCACAATCATGATTTCGCCAATATATTACATGTGGATAAAAACCTTCACATAAACAAAAGATTAAAAACTCATTATACAATGACTCATGGCTCATTAGGTCAAACCAAAAAACAGCTCGCCTGCTGCACTTCATTTACTTATAATACTGCACAGTTCCTTTATCAAACACTGCACTGGCAAATCTAAACACCTCTTAATGTGAAATGCAATGAACTGACAGTACTGAATGGCATGGGGGTAACACAGCAAAAAGGGGGATTTAGAAGTCGTAACCATTTGTCCTATGCATATGAATGTGCAGATACAAAAGCTGCTGCCGACATCTGCATGTGTGTTAACCTGAATGCTGCCAATCATATGCAGACGTGCCTGCCTTGATCTTCTCGACATTACCAACTACGGTACTTTTATTACTAGGTAAAGTGTCAAGGGGAATTGGTCCGTGTTGATGTAAGCGGCACAGAGGATGGCACCTTGATCACCTAAGCAGCCAGCATCTCTCTGTCAGCGTGGCTTCTTGATGGCGTTGTCTCTGGAGATGACAAAGAAACACGACACAATGAGGCTACACCCCTGCAAGAAGATGCCAAGGTTGTGCGCGCACTGCTACAGAGTTATAGGAGGCAGGATCAACAAAACAACAGACCTGGCTCTGGCTGCGGGACCTCTGGCAAGGGTTCTGCAGGTACTTCTGGAAGCTCAACTTCTTCTCCCTTCTCAGATATGGAAAGACAGGAACAATCACAACAGTATTTCATTCATAACTCAAGGTGTCACAATAACTTTGCATTCTAGTTCAGCATGATCACCATAAGCACACTTGTCACGATAAAATGTAGTCTGGAAACAGCTGTAAATTAAACGGTCAGATTTTACAAACTACTTTGGAAGGCACTAGGAAATACTAATTATCTGATTTAAAATGTTAGAAGTTTTGAATAATGAAAGCATTTAAATTAAAACTGAGCGATGTAATATGGGCCATGGTGCTCTGGATATGTTTATTGCACCCATCAGTGCTCATACAATTTTGTGAAGCAGACCTAAGAAGCTGGCAGACGAAACAAGCTGTTAGCTCTAAATCAAGCCAGTAAACGCAGTATGCGGTGATCAATTTCGACTTTTAAGTTAAGGGCATTAATAGGCCTAGCCTCGTGTCTGTGATGGGCAGGTGAGCTCACCTGAGTAATGGCCTCCAGCTCCTGTAGCACAGCCTCCTCGTCCTCTTGGCTCAGAGAGCCTGCCAATAGCTCGTCGATTTGCTACAAGATTATTTAGATCAGTCAGCGTGCATGCTTTACCCAAAGCGACTTAGCAAAACAACACCTTCTAGTGTTTGGGCTGCCAGGGTATTTGAAAGGGAATGCTAGAGATTCATTAATACAAAGCAATAGGTACAGCACTTGTTGCTGTACACCCTCTACAAAGGTGCATTTTATTCTAAGGCACTCTGAACTCTTTTCTTCTAAACAAGCAGGTAATTGTGCAGTTCTTTGCTCACATGGATGCATAACTTTGGCTCACATGGATGCATTACTTAGCAGAGGGGATAAGACATGGACAATGAAAGTCGCTACACAACTTCATATGGATTGATAAGGGGCACTGACAAGGGATAGACTGTGGGTAAACATTAGCTTAGCCCTTACACAGTCGTTCAAATGGCAAGCTCATAACTGATAACGGGTGATTTTAAAAAGACTAAAAGAAAGGTTCACCTTCTGATACTCTATGCCCTCTTGGGTCTCATCGAGAATTCTCTCCACCTCCTCAATGGACATGACCTAAAGGAAAAGAGTATAACACATTCACTGTTCACACAATCTACACAGATGGATTAATTAACTGTTTTCCTTCGGTTTCAAGCCCAAAGCCATAACCAGTAGGCCCCGGCTGCACTAAAATCACAATATCTTGCTATTTTTCCAAAGACTATTTAATTGTGAACATGAGCCCTAACAGACTTGGTAGGATTGGATAGGATGGATGGCAACAGTGATTTCCCTTCACAACTTTGTTTTTATTTTTTATCAAAAGCCTTTCATCAATTACACTGGTGGTTAAAACAATCAGAAACTGGAAATTCTGATTGTCAGTTGAAAGTGAGTGTCAACGACGGATCGGCCAACACACAGAAAAGGGAAGGGAGAAACGCAGAGGTTTCCTTTCAAATCTGCAGTTAGCTCAATTACATGCTGTCACTTTCAGATGAATGTCTTTGCAGAGTAAATGGCCAGGCAGGTGTGTGAGAAAACAACTTTTGCAGAAATGGAACACAGTATCTGAGCACAGCAGCACTGCTGCTTCCTGGGATTTACTTCTTAATACTTTAATCTCCAAACAATAGGGAGCTCTAGCTCATAAAATAGAAGAAGGGAGAATAACACCCTGGGCACTTTTTAACCCCACAGAGCATATGAGGTCGACACATCCTGAAACACTAAAAAACAGAGCGAGAAAGGACAAAGGAACTGTACCTCGTGCATCTTCTTGAGGCATTCATTTCCAGTCTTCAGTCCCTCAATGACTTTCATTTCAATCTGAGCAAATTCAATGTCTTGCACCTAGACAAAACAATGAGAAAAACAAGCTGGGATCATCACTAAGAAGGCATTAGACATAAGCACAGTTAAACAAGCCAACATAGGAAAAACAATAGGTGTTTATTCTAAACAGGTACAGCGACTGACACGCATTAACTCAATAGTTGTGTCTCCTCACCATGCGCTCCAGATTGCCTATCTGATTCTCAGTCTTGTCTAGTAACTGGTCCTGGTAACGCTTCTTCTTGAGCAAAAGAAGGGCCCTCCTGGACAACAACAACAATAATAGATTAATTACCAAATGGTGGTCATTAAGTATGCTGAAATGTGTATCCTTCAATATTGTTGTGTCCTATTAATCCATTCACTGTCTGTTGTCTTAAAATTAGAATGCAACTAATCAATTATAGGGACCAAGTGAGATGCTGCTACTGTAGGTCATAGACCAGGAAGAAGAGGAAAGCAAGACACTGGCTGTGCATGTGAATGTGATTTTGTGCAGACACAAGTGTAGCTCCATGAGGATCTTTAATTATGGAGTTCAAAACTTGTCATTGTTGGCCTTGTCAGTAGTGAAACGTCAGTAGTGTTTACTTTTGCTTTTGGTTTTACCAACACTTTCATTATAATGACCTTCGAGGTTGACAGAATTAACATTCTTTCTGACTCAATACTTTTAATACAGTCTATGGTAGACACACACTAACAATGACAACCTAGATGAGTTACACATAGCACATATTCCAATAAGGTGCGTGTCTCCTTCAAATCAAATGTCTAATTGAAACATTAACATAGGGATAGATAGTTGCTGATTAATGTAGTAGACTGCAAAGGTGTCGTAAACCATGGAATTTCTTGTTGAGGGTAGTTGAAATCTTCAGTCCTCTACAGGCAGCATGTGTATAATACTGTCATGTGTATAATCATAAAGTACTTGTCCTTACTCTTTCTTTCCATCCTTCAGGAGCTGCTTAGCTAGAGATCTCTCTTTCTCCAGCTGAAGAGTAATCCTCTTCTGATACTGCCTCAGCTTATCCCTTTGCTGTTTTAGTTGCTGTAACCCAAAAAACTTTGTCAGACTGTAAACAAGGAAAAATTATTCAGTTTCTCTTCATCAACTAATACCTTAGTAGACACCATGTATGACAGCTAAGCAACCTGGATGACCTCATTAAAAATACAACAGTCATCTCTAGGCATACTACCTCTGCAGGTCAATAGTAAACATGCAAGCTAAGCAAAGCCCTGGGCATGTGCTGTGTTTACGTTTCTATGGACCTGTCGACTTTGCTGTGTTGGCCATGTACCGCTAACACAACCAACAACATGTTACTTGCACGTGATTTCTCACCAACGTTATTTATTTCATAAAGCATGTGAAAAACACCACCTGCCGTCTTTCCTAAACAAGTGAAATGAATACCTTGAAGCAGACATGCTTACTGTAGCTCTGGTAACTTTGCTAATAATCACTTTGGCAAGCTAGTAGGTTAGCTAGCTGTTGGGCTAATAACATCATTACTATTAACGGTTAACGTTAACCATGTTGAGTCATAGCTACATGTCAACAGTGGGTTGAAAGGTAAGCTTACAGACACAGGCACATTTCGGCAATCATAATGACTTACCAAAACCGCTCGGTCTTGATCGGTGACTCGACTGGGGCGTCCCTTTCTTCCGAAAACGTTTCCCATTACGAAGCCACATCCCCGCCACTCAGCTGCTGATTAGCAGCTAGCTAGCTAACCTAGCTAGCCAACCTAGGTAGGTTTGTTGTTGAAGTAAAAGCTAGCTAGCAGCTACTACAAACGGCATCTTAATAACGTTATCCCTTACCAACAGAATCAGATGATATATTTTCATGTACTTCAATTAGGTTTAGGCTTAATTTTTAATTCAATCAATCTATACGTTAGCGTTCCAGTAAATCAGCATGTGCTTAATTTCCCGCTAACATCAGCAATACCACCGGAGCTACCAGAGTTAACGGTAACGTAGCTGAGATTAAATCGGAAGGCTAACTGCTAACAGAGGCAGAATTTGTTGTCCTGTGCTGCCACCTTTCGAAAGAAATCTAACTTGTCAATATGAGACAGAAATCTAAAAAAAGAGCTGTGTGCACTCCGAGTCAGACAATCGTTATGGGTCAGTATCATCAGAGAGTAGCCTAGCTTTTCAGCCCTCAAATTTGCCATGGTCTTATTTTTTTTGTTTTAATCATAAATAGGCTACATAGGCTAGCAGACATTCAAGTTGTAGCCTAGAAATATTAGCTGAGCTCAGCTCCCACACCTATTATGATTTTAATGATTATGATGATTATGGGACAATATTCAGAGGGTAGACTTCTAGCAGCTAGGCTAACTAAAGCATGACATCTGTCCACTCATAGACATAGGCTACATTAGGCCTACCATGAATATGGTCATTTGAGATTATTTTTTTTAAAGGATATTAAGTCCCTTTCTAAAAGCAGGATATTTGTTTTACATTGTGAGTAAATAGAATATTTTAGGTAAACCATTTGTTTTAAGAAACTCACACTTTTTTTTAAATTGGGAGAATTGGATCAGCTGTTTTATTCGCAATTGTTATTCCTTCCTTATTACGGATGAAATAGGCTACTGTAGATTTTATATTAGGCCTAATATTTCATTCATAGAAAATCTAGGGCACATAGAGGTGCATTCTGCTGTCTTCACTAATGCACCGTCAGGTACAGTAGGCGAAGTGTCCATCCTTTCGGGCCTAATTTCCGTTTTTTGGACAATGATATTGGCACCTTCGGTTTAGATTTTTATTGTCACTGGGCCACTATCTAGACTTGTTCTAGAAGATAATTTGATATAGTTAGGCTACTGCATATTGTGAAAATATTCTATTCAAATCACTGCTAGTGCCAGCGTATTTTGTCATGAGGTGGACATGTTAAACTTAATCGGAGCAAAGAACAACTTGACTCACTGCAGCAGGTGAAATTTCTCATCAAGAGAAACGAAACTGTTGCCTTTATGTTAGTCCTATACGGATGACCCTTTCTCTCTCTCTTTATATATATAGGCCTAGGCTATATACAATACTCGTTGCATTGTAATGCTGGGGACATGGCAAAATAGCAAACTCTTGAAGCTGAAATCTGAAATAGATCGATGTAACTCTTTCATATTTTATGTTGACATTGCAAATTAGTTATTCATATCCAGGGCACCCTTTACGAGAATGACTCAGTAGCCTAATATGTTTTTATGAGACTGGCTATCTATTGCTTTAGGGAAATGTTTCTCTAAAACTGTATGGCAGTCTAGTGTTTTACTTTCCAAATGAATGACTAGAAATTCTAGCCTAGGCCTACATGCATTTTTTGCATTGCAGATTGAGACTGACATGTCATGCAGTGCACAACTGTTAACTATTGTGACATGTTAATATTGCTGGAGCGATTCAGACATGTTTTCTAAGATTCTTCGAAGTGTCAGGAGGCAGAGATGCAGTCACATTTTAGTTTTGTAGAGAAAGAAAACCCAGTGACAGAACTTGTTGGTCAAACGTTATGATAGAGCAGCAGTCATATCATTTCTTTAAGTAAAAGCTGTTCCATGCATGCAGTTTGTTAACCATTATGCACACCAGTTCAGAGGCAGAGGCAATCTGTCTCATATATTGAATTTACTTCACCATTTTTTTTTATCACCAGCTGCCACTGATGTAGGCCTATACAAATACATACTCAGTTAATTCATGCCCTTTTCAGTGTGTGCTGATGTGCTTTTACATCCTACAAAAACACACCATAACATACAATCAACTTAAAATTCACTTGCTCATTGTACAGTCTATTACCTAGGTGTGCAGCACTTCAGATCAGTCGAATTCTAATAAATCCAATCAGGTATGCTTGGAACAGGGGTGGCAGATTTACAAAAGAACGGTTTATTATTATTATATATATATTTTTAGTAAAACTCACAATCATTGTCCCCGAGTTTTGACAGTAAAAAAAACAGCACTTGAGGGAAATATGTCTCAAAATGGAGGTCAGCTGAAAAATTAGGTGAAAATGTGTCCACTGTCTGATTAACTGATGTAGACCTGTAGAGTCTTCGGAAAATGTGGCTTGCACTGTAACCTGTAGAATTAGATTTTTTGCCATCTAGAATAGTTTTGTACTTGGCTGATATATGATGTTATTTTATTCTTGAATGGATTTTATATTTACCATAACTTTTACCAACAGTGTTTTTCCATTTTGTTCCATTACATATCTGCCTGAACCACTAAAACGACCAAAAACAGGAAAATAGACGCAGATTTGTGAGGTTTCAAAATGTACATAATCTAAAATATAAAAAGGTTTCAACTTTCATTTTATAACAGACATCACTCAAAACAACAGAGGCACAATTAAACATGCTTTTCAGTTTTGATTTCAGAAATCCACTGTGCCTAACAGTGTCACATTTTTAAACATCCTCTGGCAGAGCAATCTAGTTGATTTACACAGAAAAGGTAATTACACAGTGACCAAGCTTAGTATTACAACACCAGAACATACAGGAAAAAAACACTGCACACACCAATGCTTATTGGATCTGTCTCCAGTCTTTGGTGAACTGAGTACTCGCATGATAAGGGAAGTCGTCATGCTGCGGTAGCCAGGTCCAGACGGTCACAATAACAATTTTCTGCCATTTCCGCATCAGCAGTATGATCACAGAAACCCAGTAGCCATTTTCACAGCGTAATTACAGCATAAATTAGGTGGGGCGTAGCCCCCCCGTCAAGGATTCTTCCACAGGAACACAAACTTTCAAGTCTGCATAGGTATTGGGGGTATGTAATGCCTTACAACTCAACCGTGGGAGACAACCAATTTATTTACATCCTGTATATGTTGTATGGCCACTGTTTGTGCAGTGTTGGTTTATAATGTGTGTGTGTGTGTGTGTGTGTGGGGGGGGGGGTCGGGGGCAAAGCCAGCTTAATGTAGATCACCATCAGACACTCACACACGGTGCTATGGCAGGTCTTTGAGCTGATAATGTGGCTTTCTCCCTACCCGCTGGTCATGGTCAGTATGTGAGATCAGACTGGCAGTCAGATAGGATCATAAAGGACCATCTATGACACCCTGCCGTCATGCCACTTGCATCAGGAACAGCAGTCTTCCCCACACGCAGAGCAAGCAGAGAGGCTGGTGGCGGTGAGAGGATGTGCGTGCTCTATATCTGGAAATCGGTGCCAAAGTGTCTGATCTGAGCCTCAGTCATAGATAGGTAGGTGGTCCTCATACTGGGAGAATACTAAAATCAAGAGTTGAGAGGAGAAAAGAGAATGGTTAGATATGGAGCACAATGTTGTCAGACACAGCCAACATCTAACAAAAAAAACTCAGGCTCACTGGTCTTGTGGTCACATGTTATCAGTATATCAGTAACATGTGACTTGAATAGGGAAAACATAGATAGATAGATAGATAGATAGATAGATAGATAGATACTTTATTGATCCCTAGAGGAAATTCAATAGTATTCAGAGATTGGGGAGAGCGATAGGCAGAAAAGTTTTGGAGGGACAAGTTCATGCAGATGACAGAAGGTTAGTTGAAGGGCACGGCGTATAGGCTGATGGTACTTTTAGGTCGTCAGTAGCAACCTGGGGACAAAGACAATGAGATGTCCTGGAGGTGATCAACCTTAAGCACCAGCATCAGCAGCACACAATCATGATCATTTCACCAGGTTTAACCAAGCTGTTATTGGGGGGGGGGGGGGGGGGGGGGCACAGGGCCAAGCGCCAGTGATTGGGCAGAGTGAGATACGAAGCAGTCTCCCATGAGGCGTGAAGGTGGTCTTGACGGAAGCCGAGGTGAGACACAGGAGAGGTGGTTCATTACGGAGAGGAGTGAACAAACTTACTGTTTTTAAATGTCTGGGGATAAAACTCCAAAAATGAAGAGTAAAAACAAGAAGACAAGAAACAGAATACAATTAGATATAAAATGCATGTGTCGTTCTCTCATTAAAGTAAATTCCATGGCAAAGGTGCTTTTTAGTCAGTTAGAGTCTATAGTATTAAGGCTTTTTAAATCAAGGTGAAGAATGGGGCAAATGATACAGTCTCTGCATAATAATGCAGTAAAACTGCTTTGAAATCAGTGACGCTGTGGACAATGCTACATCAATGTAATAGCATCTATAAAACAGAACAGGGCTAGTCCCCTAAACTTTGCTGGAATACACACTGGGATTCTTTAATTCAACTGTTTAACATTGACTAGATGCAAAAACACGGATGACGCGTGACTGCTGGTAAATTAGTTTATCCACAAGCTACAGCTTTCACACCCGTGTTGGTACTAGACAAGAGTCATGAAAGCTGGCCAACTTCACACCAGGACCATAAATAACTCCTCACTTGTTGACCAAGCCTAAGCTGACCACAGGAAGTAATCCCTTGGTCAACAGGGGCTGGACAGGCCTGGAGAAAGACTAAGAGGACAGGCAGTCTTGCCCGTGGATTACACATGTTCCTCTTCAAGTCAGCCCTGGTCCAGAGACTTGTGACACTAATGCAGGGCAACCATCCAATCCCATTAAAACAAGAGATTGGACAGAGTAAAAAGCTGCCTGTGACGTCTTTATCCACTTGTAATGCATGCCCTCAGGGCACAGGTCAGTGGAAGGCCTGCCCTGTCTCTGGCACAGGCGGACCTGCCACTGTCCTCTCTGTACAACCTTCCCACCTTTGGGCTAAGTAGAATTCATGACAAGCAAACAAACATGAAATAAAAAAAAACTAGAAAACAACCAGACATGCTACAAAATTTAGTATAGCAGGGATAGGGACAAGACAAGCCCAGTAGGTGGCAGTGTTACACCACAGCTGAGACGCAATAGGAGCTGCACAGCAGTTAGTTGAGGGTCGTACAACTACTGGTACTTTGCAGCCATGCTAAATATAAATATCACTATTTGGGTTAAGATGAAGGCACTACTGAAGCCAACATACTGAGGGTGGTGGTGAACCCCTCCCGATCAAAGGAACGTTTTCGTATCGAGGATTCCCTCCAAACAGCATGGACTGATTCCTGAGAACACAGAGGAGACACAGCGGGGTGAGGCATATGAATGCATGTTTTCAAGAAGACACTGTGATCCACAAGAAATGTACAACACTCATTTCAACAAAAATACTTGCATTTACAGTAACAAAAAACATACAGTAGGCTATAAAACAGAGGTTGAGTACCATCCTGTGCAATATCATTTGAATATCAGATTATCAAAATTGTATCTCTTAATTGTTATACCTCTAAATTGACAAGTAGAGTATTAACTCTTATGATCAGTCAAAATCAAGTACTGTATCATAGAAATATTATTTTAGAAAAACAGGCTTCTGGAAACATAACAAAAATGAATGCACTCGTGATCACTGACACATACAGTAACGTTAAGTTAGAGAACCTGTGATCACTGAAACAAAAGTCATGATAGCTGCGAATTCCAATTAATCTGATTGCATGAACATGGTTATAAAATGATCTTTAACGAGCAACTATAAAACAATCAGCCGAAACACAGATCCAGCAGTAATCAGGAGGTATACACCAAGCCACGGTACCACTAATCAGTGCACAATCGGGGGGGGGGGGGGGGGTTCCCTGTGATTTTCCCAGCTATCATGGAAAATCAGACCTTTTGTGGGAGCTCAGACTGTGAAGGGCATTGCATAACGTCTACCTCTATGGTCGGTGCCAAGAAAAAAACACCTTGCTTGCTCTTTTACACAAAACCACAAGATTAGACTTTGCTGAAGAACATGAAGAGAAGCCTGGTGAATGAGAACACAAATTTGTCTCGCTCAGAACAACCTGGCCAAGACTAGCACAGTGAACTGATTGTCAAAGTGAACAGTGAAGCCTGGAGGTGGGAGTATGTGCTGGTTCCAGAAGTTCGGAAAAGGAGGAATATTCCAGCATGATAACAATTCAATGTACGGTGCCAAAACCCACACAAAATATTCTGAAGAAGAGAAAAGCAAAAACTATGACCTGACCAAGTATGTCACCTTATTTGAATCCAATAGAACGCCTTTGGGTTTTTATAAATAGAAAGGTAGAACAAAAAAAAACCCATCAAAGAGCAAGTGAAAAAGAAACTCTCTTGGATGGCATCTCTCCAGGAGTTTGTGTAGCACTGATATCCTCCATGCCAAGGAGAATTAGATTTTTGTTGTGTGGAGTTCCAACTGTGAGATACCTATTCTCATTTCCTTTCATTCAAATTCTAAACGGTTTGATTTTAACTTTACTTAAGAACCATTCCCTGCGGTTCAACTTACAACTACTGTGAATCAATAAATATGTCACACATGCGACTGGACATACACTGTATGATTTTGGTCTTTTCCGAAGAAAAGAGGTAACAATCAACCTTCCAGCTATTTGATCTGAATGGATATTCAGCATGTTGACTGTCTTGAGGTGTGAGCAGTTCTAACACACAATCAGACACACAAACAGTGAGCACTACAATCGTAAGTTTTGGATTGTGAGTATGGACCAATTGAATTGAGTAGTGCAAGTTACCACATTGTATGAAAAAAAACTTTCACAGTCTCTGTCCGACTTAAGCTTCATACACACAGACACACACATAGACAGACACACACACATACATGTATTCAGAGGTGGTAGCGCTGGAGGTGGCAGCCTGTGGGGGTGGGTGCAGGCTGTTCTGGCTGCTCAGGCTGCTGCTGTAGCTGCAGAAGCTGTGGATGTGAGAGCGGTTGGGGTTGTATGCAGCCATGCGCCGGGCCTGGGGGTTGAACGGATCCTCCTCATCTATGTCATCATAATCCCTGTCCCTGCAAACAAACAAACAAACACACACACACACACATCCATTATTATTAACTAGGTCTGCAACAAAACTCCACTAATCGGTCACATAATTTCTTCAACTTCTGCCATTCCCCTCTGTTTGCTTTAGGCTTATTCCAGGGCTTCTCTGACCATAAAATGATGAAATTATCAGTGTCCTCCTTAATGTGATTTAAAGAGGATTAAAGTAGATAAACAATTAAACGTTTCAAACAAAACAAACAAATGACACAAAATCTGTTAAGCTAAATGCAGGATTAGACATTTGCAAGGTCTTTTTCACTACACCCAAATAAATGCTTGGATCTCATCCCTATCTTTTTCTGTTCTATATACTCCTGAGGAAGGGGTCAAACTGAGTGGATTGTTTTTGTTACCTGCTGGCGATGAGTGTCCAGGCACGAGGGACAGCACACAGCATGGCAGAGAAGGCAATGGCAGCCAGCAGAGAGAAGAGGGACAGGTAGAGGAGACCCTCCACCCCGTCATAGCACACGCCCATCAGAGCGTCCAGGTAGTCCTGTGGAGGTATGTGAGGACACAAAACACAAACACACACACAAATACAAACATAAACACACACACACACACGTTTCTTACTATTCATTTATTTCTGACAGAAGTGTAAATGTTGTGAAGGGGAAACATAGCTCCAGTGTCTCATCTCACCTTGTGCAAACTGCGGCACTCAAGCAGAGCTGTGAGTCGGTGCAGGTTAAACTCAGTGGTGTTGAGCAGACGCTGGATGCCCAGCAGGTCCCTCTGGAGTCACACACACAGGGCACCAAAACAGTGGGACAGAGGACAGGAGAGAAAAGAGATGGAGAGGCAGATAAAGACAGCACAGAGAGAGAGAGAGAGAGAGAGGGAGGGAGGGAGGGAGGGAGAGAGGAGCGATGTGTGATGATGAAACAAAGAAACTTCAGATGAGGAGGAGAGAAGCAACAAAAAACGAGCAGGGCTAGAGGCCACACAACTCAATTATGCAGAAATGTGGCAGACAGTGAGCTGAGCGCACTGAGACACTGAGCGTGCACTGTGGTCTCGCCCTCTGGGCCTCATGGTGTGGGGCTGTGGAGGCCCCTAAAGAATGCGTTTAGATCAGACCCACTGAGATTAGCATTGTCTCGTGAGCCTCTGGCACGCTAGCCCTGTCGCTCACCTCGGCCGTGGGGAAGATCGACAGCGAGAACTGCAGCAAGCCCTGCACCTGGATCTGCATCGTGGTCAGAGATCTCTGAAAGGTGGTCAGAGACTGCAAGACACGGACAAGCGCACACACACACACACGCACACACAATAAAACCATAAAAACATTAACTACATTACACTCCAATAAACGCACCATAAAAACATTACCTTATATTACCCTACCATCCAACACAATATAAGAACACGGACCGGGTCAGATGACCTCAAATCTGGCACACCACTAAAGACATATACATTTCCATCTGAGAGACCAGATTAATCAAACAAGCTAAAGCTGTTAATGGATGTGGATTTTATCCATAAGTGTAGCTTTTAGTGGTTTAGGCTTAAGCATGTGCCAGCAGGAATGTTTACTTAATGTTAGAAAAACAACTCCCCCCATTAATTCCTATCTTTTAAGTAAAAAAAGAAATCTGCGGATTTATAAATAATTTGTATAAGAAGGCCTGGAGGCAGTGTGGAGAAGCCAGACACAGCTAATTAACAGGGAGCTGGAGACAAAAGCGATTTACTTTGATCAACGTTGATTTTCCTATCGCCATTATGTAATTAAATTAGGTCCCACTGAGCTATGGAGCCGTTATAATGGATTTTACACGGATTCCGTCTCTCACTGAACCAGCACAATGATTTTATTAGTCCTTAATGACTTGTAGGCTGCTACTGGCATAGACTCAAAGGACAAGGACATGAGGGGGACAGTACCTGCTGGAAAGGGTTGGGGAGACTCTGCGAGCAGTACAGGTAGTAATGGACTATGTCTGTAAAAAAATAATGAGCAAAAACATTAAATATGTATTTTGTAGGAAAACTCATAGTCATAATATTCAGAAAAATTCCAACAGCTTTAGCAGAATAATTATAATGCCAGAGCTTTCTCAACTCATGGTCATTTTGCTACATTTTGCTACCCTACTCACTGTAAAAAAGACTGCATTGGTTGTGATTGTGTTGGAAAAGTCACTTGCCTGCACTGATGAAGTCCCTGGTTTGGTTCACAATGAATTTGTCTGGAGACACACAGAAGTCACTGGTCCCCTGAGGAGGAGTCCAGCCATTTAGATTCAACACAAATTCGTCTGAATTTAGTTTAGAATAGATGGAAACAGTGAGACTCAAAGTTCTAAACATGTAATGCAATAAAGTGTTAACAAAAGGAAAAATGTCTGAAGGGAACCAATGAGAGAGAGAGAGAGAGAGAGAGAGAGAGAGGAAGAGAAAGAAAGAAATTATACCAGAGATAGAAAAATGGAGAGAGGGAGAAGACGGGGTCAAGAGAAAGATTTATCAGATCACGAGGAAAATATTTATTGTGCTATTTGTTGGGGACTTCAAAACGCTGGCCAAACCTTTAAATGTTACTTAAAAGTATCCATACCCAACCCCTAGCCAAAGTGTCCCATTACAGCAGGGCACACTACAACCACTGTATCAATACTGAACAACAACAAAGACTGCGTTGTGAGCGTTTTATTGGCGTTGTCAAGTGGACACCTTCCTTTGTCAGCCTTTCACTGAATTAGACTCTCATGACCTCCAGAAGGCTTGTGGTGTCTGGTGCCCCAGAGTCATTCCCCTTCACACTAAGATTGGTTTAGGAAGACAAGCCAAAACCACAGACAGCAGATACACCTCGACATATATCCAAGCATAAGCATGGGACTTCCCCAGAACAACCATAACCGAACGCCAGTCCAACCATGTTCTTCAGCCATAGTTATGCCTTGTGGGTATGTCTAGTTCTAAAAGTATGGCCTGTTCAGCTAATAGTGATTAATTCCCTGTTGATGTAAGCTCTAGGAAAAATCCAAGTTCATAACATCTTGCAAAGTTTGTAAAAAGTATGCTAGCGTGCCAACTTCCAGAACTATTTGCAACAACTGGCTACTTCACGTCAGGTTAATGTTTCTCACTTCAGATTAATGTCTCCAAGTAGTCTGTGAGGGCCTTCGCCATTCCCACATCTCATATCCTCTTTAATCTTTTCAGACCACAGATGACCTGTACATCTTGTTCACCCATGCTAAACCATGTTAAACCGTGGCGAGTTTTCTGAAGCAATCCTACTGACCCTCTGCAAGATGAAGAAAAACATGGTCATAAATAAATACATGTACACACCGTTTCACACATCTTTCTAGACGTTCAAAAGTGCTGAAAGCAAACAGACGTCATGTTTCACAGTGGAAAGGTGAATTATGTCTTCCTTTGCTCTAAAATAGCTTCCTCGAGTAAGTAATTTCCTGGGCCTCCTAGGCCTTACACTGGCATGCAGTCAAACACTGATGCACAATTAAAAAACCCCAGCTGCCAACCCACTCCTACAACAGTCTTATCTGTCAAACTTTGAAAACATCTGACAGGGCAAACTCTGGATTGGAACTAGTTCAATATGCCTCTTTATTTGCTCATTTCCACCATAATGAGAGCAAGCATACGATTGCTGTACAACAAATTAAGTAGTTCCTTCAAAATAGCAGATCTATGATCAAGTGCCCTAAAATAATGATTTCACAAAAGAATGCATTTCTTCCCTCTTCCTTCCCAACACTCATCCATTAAAAGGGAGCGTGACATTGTTTTACCAGGGGTGCATTTGTGACAGTGACAAATTCCCCAAGGACTAGTTGGGAACAGGATGGAACCGGTGGCAGGACCCTCACTCTGTCCCCACTGCCCCGTTACTCTAGGACCATCAGCGGGAGGAGAGGATCACACTGCACAACCTGACTAATCCAATTCACATGAGGTAACTGACCTCAGTTATTCCCCCTTCATTGACAGGGAATCAGCAAAAAACATCAAGTGACTTGTCACAAACCCAAAATAAACCACATTCAAGTCCATGTGTAGAAACTCAGTGACATTGGAAATTAGGTTTGTGCTTCTAGCTGACCTCGGTTTGGAAAAGATTAGACACATTTTAGGCATCAAGCTAGAGACATCAAGCTGTCTGAGCAGCACAAAACTTTGCATCAATCCATTGATGCGATCCTGCATATCGCCGGACGTGATTCTGGACATAGACTCTATCGCTCACCTCACTCACACAGGCATGGCATATCTGCCTCAACAAACATCTGGCCAGTGATGAAAATTGAATGATAATCCAAAATCCACAATATCCACCATGATGGGGATAAACTGAAACATCCCACATCCGGGATGTGCTCGCGTTAAAACCCACAAACACAGAAGGAAATGAGGTGGGGGTTATAAATACATGTCAGTGGATGGAGGGAGATGGAGAGAAAACAACAGAAAGGGAGAGACAGACACAGAGATATAGATTGGCTGGCTTAGTTACTGGTGCGATGGTAGCCTTGTTTACATCAACAAGCCTACAATAAGCTTAAGGGGGTAAATTACTCTACCTAAGTGACCCCTGCCTGCTAGCTAGCTAGCACCCGGTAACTCAGAATTTTAATGCAAGTGAGGGGCAGCCTGAGCGCTAGCCAGCGGTAGCTTCCGGTTGTGTGAACACCCTCAGATTAGGACTCACTGTGCCATGTTACTTTTCAAGCTTAGTGATGTGTTTATGCCATTGCATCTGTGCTCTTGTGTTCATTACCTATGTGCTCAACACACTAACATTCTGCAGGCTGCATGTGAAGGGTGTAACTTACCACTGCTGTGGCAGTGCCTGCTCCCAGGGACACCCAGCTAAGGATCAACGTCAGCACCCCAAACACCATGATCCTGAAGACACACATGGACACACTTACTGTAGACATCTTTTTCTAAATGAAACACCATAAAAATGACATAACGTTTGTATATTCTGTATGTATACTGTAGGCCTATGGCTTTTTTTATTCCAAAATATTTTATTTGTACACATTTTTGTACATGTTACTACTATGAACAAGTAGTTCCCCTAATAAACCAATGTTCACACGCTACCCAAAATAACCGACTTCCTCCCTCTGTGGTAATGTACAGCACAGGAACACGAATGCAGTCAGTCTCACACACACACAGACACACACACAGGCACACACACACACACACACACACACAGAGACAGACACACACACACACACACACACACACACACACACACACAGAACCCGCTGACAGAAATACTGGTCTAAATCAAAGAAGAGGAGGAGAAGAGAGAGAGAGTAGAGAAAGAGAGAAAATTACCCTCTGATGGATACATAAAGGCTGCCAACGTTTTCTCCTCCTAACTCACTCAAAGGCTTGATGGTCTTAAAAGCACCAATAAAATAGATTGGAAGTACTTAATAATTTGTTAGGAGAGCACACACACACACTCACACTCACACTCTCTCTCTCTCTCTCACACACACACACACACACACACACACACACACACACATCCTGGCAAACAGATCGATAGACATTAGTGTGGTGAGGAGGGGAAGAGATCTTGAGATTCCACTGGTAACCTAAGCAGAAATCCGGCTGAATATGTGGGACAAGCCTGCTGGAAGTACACCGTATGTCAGTGTCATCCCATAAACACCCAGTAATCAAAGAATTACAGTGCATGAAAATGCACTGTTCTGTTATCCGAAGTCTTCTTCTTCTTCTTCTTCTTCTTCTTCCCCCCCACCAAATTTCTGCGTCTAATTCAGCTTAAACCGTTTAACGTAGAAACTTTGTTCAAACTTTGTAACGTAGGTCTTGAAAGGGAGACTTGAGGAATGTATTTTTCACTTTTGTAAACTTTATACTTTTTGAGATATTAATAAAAAACAAGATTATTTTTCCCCATAGACTTTGTATGGGGACTATAACATCATAATGGGCTAATTAACTTGATTTGCACCTGCTGCTCAACTAGGTCCCATCAAAAAGCTAGTTAAACTGATTGCACCTGTATCAACTGCTTTCTGCTCAATTAGGCCAACTCTCTCTGTGTATCTCCATTCTACAAGGATATAAGGCACATTCCATCCAACTTTCTATCCATTTATCCTCTTCAAACTATTCACTCATCTACCCATTAAACTATCCCATCAACATCCATTAAACAATCTGCCTATCAACATCCATTCAACTTTCTGTGTATCAACATCCATTACACTATCTACATTTAACTTTTAAACTATATACTCTGTCTCAGGCTTTAAACATACAATCTGGCTCTACAGATCCTGTTCAACTATTTCCTCTGCCCACAACTGTTTCAAAATAAATGTCCTCACTACAATAATTCACTATTAAATAATTTAACTATTTAAACTACTCAACTATTTAACTGTTCAGGCATTTCAACTGTCAGTTGTTATCAACTATGACTTCTGCCAGCTGTTATCAAATAAAAGTTTGTTTTGCATTTTATGTTAATATACAGTATGTTTATATTTTCATGCACTGGTAATTTCCTCGAAATTACATTTTCTAGTTAACTACTGCTATTCGACAAGTACCGGTAAACACCTCATGAATTCAAAACAATTAAACACAAACAACAGTGAGACTACATAATGTGAATGAGACAAAAGATGAGGTTGGGTTCATAGGTTCATGGGTTCATAGAACAGGCAATATGAATACTGCTCTCATAGTGCTCATTGGAGTACTGTATGTATCAAATAATTACCCAGAATAATATACAGTACATGCCACATGACATGGACATGACTCATTTACAGTTTTTTTTTCAGTCGTTGTCTAACCAGTTGTCACATTTTCAAAACTCTAAACACAATTAGCACAGCATCGGTCTTTTGTGGCCTTACCATTCACACATTTCATGTCGTTTTCACACAATATGCAGTCAGTGAACACATTTCCGCAATGCTTACATTTTCTTAACAGACAAGCTATACCTCCCAACAAAACTATGGATTGTTTTTGTAGTATTTACGAATGTTAACACACAACATCCCACAATAGCAAACACAGTATTCCAAACCTTAGATACACTATCAAAACATCTGATTCTGCTTTGCTTCTGCTACCAAATGGTTTTATCTCAGGTGCATCGCCTTTGGATGTAATATCAGATGCGATGTTGATGAAAACATGTGGCTTAAGTTTGAAGATCGCAGAGATTAGATACAGTAATTTTGTGCTTTTTTTTAGCCCCCCCCCCCCCTTTATCTGGTATGTATCTGTTGTTTTTTGTTCAGAATGCTCGTGTGTTTCATGGATATTTTGTTCACTGTAAGCAATACTGTAAAACCTTTTCTGTTCTATAGTACTGTAAACAGTATTTCTACTGTACCTCCTGTAGTAAACAGTAAAGGGGGAAAAAAATGATTTGCTTTTTACTGGAATGCTTTTGAATGTGAACATTACATGTGGACATACAGTTCCCAACCAAGAAATTTAGGTTAAAAAACTGTGGATAGAGCATGTTTTGCATGCAAATACCTGTAAAACTGAAACATAAAAGTCTATGCAGTTTTTGTAATGTCAACAATAGCCAGTATTTTGAAACCTGGTGTACTTTGATTGACTGCATGTACCTTCTGAAGTGAGAACAAGTGTTATTCTTTAACAGAATAATTTCATTTTGAGTCAGATTTCCAGTGTTTTGGTAAAGTTAGTGTGTGCAGAGAAATATGTGTTCTGTTTTGAAATGTGAAGTGAATGTGATTTGAAATGTGTTAGTATATATTTAACAAAATGTGTTTTTGAGAAGAAAATTATCCATTTGGCCAATTGCGTTTTGTAGGTGTGAGTCTGTGTTTGGCTATACCTCCATAGGAGAATTTAAATGTATTGATCAACTGATTGAAGTGAGTTAATGAGTGCCATCATTTCCATGTATATGCCTTCGTCCCAGCATCTCCAACAGTCTACCCCCTGCACCCTTACCTAGAGAGGCAGACGTTAATGGATGACTGAATGATGTAGGAGTAAGGGGATACAGCATTTAGGAGCCCCATGGGGGTGGAAGCATGTGCCATTTAAAATGGCGGTAGCACAAACCTTCAAGATCCAGATCCAACACTTGGTGAGATGATGCTCACATTTCATGGTACGTATGCATTCTTACCAAGAAACACTTCTGCCCTGGTGCTACATGTGTCTCTACATAAGTCTTGTTGGAAAGTCTGACAGGAATGCAAGCCCCAAGACTGACCTCAAAGAGGGAGAAGAATGAACTTACGAAATGAGTAGCCATCTTGAGTGCTTGGCCAGTCCAACACACGCTGCGAGGCAAATGACCAGGTCCAGGATGAGCAGAAGCAGGTATGTGAGCCATCTAGGAGTAGAACAAGGAATGCACGTTAAAAAATACAAAATCTTCATACATACATCATTTTTAATGCACTAAATTTGCTATGCTCCTTGACATTGTAATCCATAAGATGCACATTTGTAAAGTCTGACAGTTACCACACATCTTTATTTTTCCTTGCAGTGGTCACTTCCCACACAATTAATAATTACATAGAAACAATCTATAGATATTAATTCCTCATGGATAAAAGTTTGTGGTAAGCTGTAAGCTTATTTGACACCATTGTGAGAGAAAAAGTGTTAAAAATAAAAATAAAAATAAACCTCAAACATACTTCTGATATAGTAATTAAGACCAAAGCCGTATCTGCAGATAATATGAAAGATGCAACATGATCTTTAATGCACACAGCAAACACAGACAATGAGATTAGTAACCCTACACTACACGGAGCCAGCATGCCTGCACATCTCCACACAGACACGCCTGAGAGAGTGTGTGTGTGTGTGTGTATGTGTGTGTGTGTGTGTTAAAAATGGAAAGCAAGACAGCTCTGTGGCCAGCGATTAGATTGGGTCTCTGACTAATGCATGCTGAGGCAGGGACAAGAGGCGAAGAAGAAGAAGTGTAAGAGAGAGTAGTGTGCCTTGTCCCATGATGATGATGCCGTGGCCCTTTCAGCTGTCTGAAACACTAGCTCCTCATCAATAGACCCCCATTGCCCATTCCTAACACACTGGCCTACAAAATGGAAATTCAATCTACACGGAGGATGTGCATGTCAAGATCTGGACGCTTAATGGCTCTGAGGCGCGAGAGGCTCGAGGCCGGACATGTCAGTGGACAGAGTGATGGCATGGGGAGGTCAGTGCTTCAAGTAGGTCAGTTTTCAGTCAGCCCCTCTGAACTACTCTACCTATTCATGGGTTTCATCCGGTCCCTTGCCACAGGTACTGTATATAAAATAAAGCACCTATGAATGCAGACTGCATTGTCCTTAATTTTATACACCTGTGGCAAGAGACTTGATGAAACCCAAAAATACGGGACTTGTAAAAGTGAGGTGAATATGCCGGTACTGTATATTGTTAGAATAGGACTGCTTTGTTTTGGTGTAAACTATAAGAATAGGACTGCTTTGTTTTGGGGTAATTTGTTTTGGTACACTAACAAAAAAAGATCCACATATTTTTATTAGCTAGTAAACTGGAGTTTTGAAGATGATGAGACCATAAAATTACTTTTGAGGCTACATGAAGCTTGTGCCACACAGAGCAGTTGTCATCAAAGACAGTGCGCCAGCCCCAGCTGCAATGATTGTGTGAGTGCATTCACATTGGAAGTGTAGTGCATCCTGTGGAGACCTATGCACTCGTTGAGTGGTTTAAAATTGGAACACTTGTATGGGTGCGCTCGGTTCCTCGCGCACCTGTAGTACTCCACAAAAGCTGTCTGGTCAGCGATGGCCGCCAAGTCCACCTTGGCTTTGCTGATGTCCGGGAGGGTGATGAGCTGCCTGATGATGTTGTCAGCCATCTGCCGCATGAAACGAAGCGTCTGGCCGTAATCCCCCCGTGTGGAGAAGATCTCGTCCAGCCTTGACAGGTGCTCCTCTAGTCCCACCTGCATGCTGTTCAAGGAGCCAGTCACCTGGAAGGGGCAGAGAAGAGATTTTACAATCCAAAAACAATGAATAGGCTCTATGCACAGATTCACTTCCTGTTTACACTGTAGGCTATGACAGAAAATGACAGATTACTGGCCTGTCAGTTTTAATATAGTAGGCTATTGCTAGTTGAACAACGTAGCTAAAGTTATCTTATCAGTTCAGTAACATCAGTTGATTAAGGTTAAGAACATTGTAAACCCTTTTCCCGTTTGCTGGAGGGAGTGGCACACATTTTCACAGTCTACATTACCGTGAGATGAGACCCTGAACACAATGACATAAAGAACATATTTGCCAATATTTTAATGTAAACGGGAAGTTGATATGCCAGTACAAGCGAAACCAAAATGGAGTCATGCATAGAGCCTATTAATGTGGTACAGGGATGGATTGGTACTGTCTTGGGTGTGACAGATATATTAGCTGGTTTAATTACATTAGAATAAGGTGTAAGGGTACTTGAAGACCAGAAAAAGAAAATGTCTTGCTGTTGAAAATAAAAAGAGATCATGTCAAAACCTCAAGTTCAATGATATGTCTGCTTCATACAACAACTCTACAAATAATTAGTTCAAACATCCCAACACAGTAATGTTGAGATACACACTATTTTGCACCACATTTACTGAACACTGAACTGTATTAACAAATACAGCATGTGGTGTTGTGGCACCACCATTGTGTGAGAATAGCTTTTGCTGCCTGATTGTTCCTCATCCACTGAAGAAACTTTACAAAGTGAAGCCCCAGACACTAATCCTGTGGCCATGTTAAGCAATACTGGAATCTCTTCTACAAATCTTTCTGAAGGAAATGGATTAGCGTCATGAGGTCACTTTCAGTCTTTCAGAAAAATACAGACCAATCCAAATTTCTGGAGTTACTGCAATGATGATACTGAAACGTGACCAATACTATAAGAAGCGTGTGTGAGGAGAGACTGGATTGGAAAAGTCAAGTGTTACCTCACCCTCCTCCACTACTTCAACCTTCCCACAGTCAAAACAGCAATGATAGACTTACTGCCCCCCAAATAAATTATTTTCAGTGCTAAAAAGAGCTGGGAAAACAGACAGGATTGACTGACAGAAAGTTTCATCAACAGTCACTGCAAACCCTCGTTTCCAATTAAATCTATATTCATGAGCTCGGAGTGGCAGTTACGGCGGAGCCAGGGGCAGTCTCCCCATGTTGTTTGCTTCCAATTTAATATAAAAACGGAGGGATGTTTTCACCCAGACCTCATCAAATGTATGCCATTCAGAGGAGTGACTTTCTGTCACTTGCAGTAGGGCTGTAACAATGAATTGACTAATCGATTCGTTTTCAGCTGTTAAATTAATCAACAACTATTTTGGTCATCGGTTAGTCAGTTTATGCCATTTTTGCCAAGGAAAACACCTCAACAATCTCAGACTGCCGCTTTTTTTATCTTTTCACAATTTTCTGGAATTTAATCAATATAAATAACCGATAAGATAATCAAGAAAATAATCAACAGATTAATTGATTATGAAAATAATCGTTAGTTGCAGCCCCTACTGGGCACAAACGCGACATGCAGACCATCGAGCACCTGCCAAGGTGAGAGCCCTCCAGGAATCGTAAAAAGCTGATGCATGAACAAGTGAGGGGCAGGGAGGCATAGGAGGAAAGAGATGCCTGGGAAGTGAGGTGGCTCCTGCTCTCAATGGGTTTCCAACAGAGAAGCAAATGGCTATGCAGCTTATAAAGGAACAGAATCCATCCAGTCCAGGGCTGGGAAGTGAGAGGAGTGGAGTTCTGCCAGTTGGCCCCGAAGCGTGCCCCCACAATGCAGTGCCAAGCAGCGAGTGAAAAACACATTCATACCTTGCGTGCCACACGCTGTTAGCCAGCTTGTAATTAACACACCGCCACTGCTGGCCGTCTGCTGCTCTGCCTTGTGGGTCTGTTCAGCCAAAGTACATGGGATAACAGAATTGGGTCTATATTAGAGAACATGACCTAGCACTGCCCTCGCGATTAAGAACATGCCGAGTGCTTTTTAAAAAAAGGCTCTCATTACATGATGTTCAAGAAATAGTCAAAAGCACTCATTGTAAACATTCACGCCCCTAAGTGAAAGTGTTCATGATAATTGTTTCAGCTTGCTGTTGTTAGCTAAAAGGTCTTCTGAGGATTTGTACAGGGGGGTTTCCATGGTGGAGCGGAGAGGCTGTGACAGAGGCCTTTGCATACCAAGTGAACACGGCAACATAAAGCCACAGAATGGTATTTGTGTCTCCTCCTCTCCAGGGCCACACATCTGTGATCTGAGATCTGTGACCTCTATGGTGATCAGGATGGGAGCGGGCCTGAGGGCTGGCCACAGTTGCCTACGCAAAACATGGAATCCTCACAAGCCACTTGACTCAGTGACTCAAGGATATATTGTGCATGTATGCCTGTACAGCATATTACTTGATTGCAAAAGCCTGGTCACGTGCATGCATTAGGCATATGACCAGAGCGAGGTGAAGAATGACAAGATTGCAGAGCAATGTGTATGTGTGTATATGCGTGTGTGTGTGCGTGTGAGACTGTAGAAAACAAGAGAGCATGGGGGGATAGAGTGAGCCAAACAAGCCAGAGATGGGGGGGGGGTTATGTATGTGTGTACATTCCCATGCTTGTGATTGTGTCTAATGTGAGCATGCATGTGTGTGTGTGATCGTGTGTGATCGCGCGGGGGTGTGTGTGTGTGTGTGTGTGTGTGTGTGTGTGTGTGTGTGTGTGTGTGTGTGTGTGTGTGTGTGAGAGAGAGAGACTGTGTGCATGCATGTCTGTCACGGCTTTGAACAGAGATACAGATACGGGAGCATAAATCCCCATTAATACAGATGGGGAGTTAATCCCTCGCTTTCTCACTGTGATTAAAGTGCAACCCTGTCAGACGGGAGGCTGTGCTCGCCGCTCTCCTCTCCCCACGCTGTGGGGATAAGGGCCGCCAGCCACAAACTCATTCACTCCAGCCTCCGTTCCTCCACCTCCACCACCTCCTCCTCCTCCACCACCACCACCACCACCACCACCACCTCCAACTTCTCTACCGCCTACCTGTCTGCCTCCCTGGCCAGGGCTATTGGGGGGCGGTTGAAGTAGTTTAGGTGAGGGCACGGACAGGGATAGTCCAGAGCGCATGCACTCACTCCAGTCTCTGCTGCTCCACAGGCAGACGAGGAGACAAAAAGCCCTGCGGCTAGAGTGCCGGTCTGGGTGTCCAGCAGTGATCGGTTCAGTCTGAGTAGAATTATAAAACTGGACACCACAGAGGGGGGTCGTATGGGGGTACTGAATAGCATTGCAGATGTGACGTTGTTTGCACTGTGTGCACTGTGAGTGTAAAGTGATTCATGCACAGTCACCTCCTCGTCCCCTGATGGCCATAGAATGGGGGCCACTGAGCGTTGAATAAAAAGATAAAATAAAATAAAAAGGTATGCACATAAAATCCAGGCAGGTGCTCAGAAACAGCATCAGGAAAAATAAAATCTGCACCAGTGATCCTCCACAGGATTACTTTATTGACCAGAAGTAGGATGTTGACAGGGAGGATCCGATTTAGTTTTTCCAGAAGAACGGAAGATGGCTAACCAGCTCTTACCAGACTATCGATGCCACCCACTGTTTGATTGGCATTGTAGAGGGAGTAGGTCAGCTGGTATACTCCGTCGTTGGTTTCGCTGTTTCCATAGAAACCCACCCCAACAGCCGAGCTGAAAAATGAAAGCAAAAAACAATTTCAGATTCGTTAGAACATCCAAACACACACATTAAACATCAGCACTCATTAAAGGCCATCTTGGAGGGGAATATCCCAGCATGCTTTGCGTTGACACAGAGGTCTCTTATTTGTTTACATATATTTCAGTCAGTGTGTTTTGTCTATCCCTCGCTTTTCCTCCATCCCTTTTTTCTGTCTCTACTAGGAGTGTATCAATCTCACCATTTTTACACAGATCCCACCTTAAATCCATTTGTCCACAAAAGCCTTAGAGTGACAGAAGATGTCAGGCCCTTCTGTCATGAGTTATGGTGCAATTTCATCCTATCAGAGACTCTGCAGTCAATTTTGTATGGGGGCCAGAGGCCAGAGCTTGAGGGGGCCTTGGCTATCAGGGAGTCCCCCTGGCCGCACAAAGGGAGTGTCATCAATCTCTGACCACTTCCCTTCCCTAACACACTCAGCCGCTGCACAGCAGGAGCTCCATCCTCCATCCTCCAGCACAGGAGACTAAACCCCCCCCGTGAGAATACCAGACCAGTGTTGTGGGAGGGATGGAAATACCTCATGGGGGCTCATTCTCCTTCTTCTCTAGTAAACAAAAAACAGGAAGTGCACTCGTGACCCCATTATTGGAACATTACTGTTTTTATCCTCATTCACACCATGGATTAGCAACATGTCAGATTTCACACTGTTATTAACAAAAGGCTTCTTAAAAAAAGGGCGACCAGACCCCAGAAATAGGACATCTCCACAGGAAGACAATAAAACAGAACAGATGGAGCCTGTACAGTACACAGGCTGCTATTGTTCCCCACAGAGAGTGTGTGCACGAGGGTGTATGTTGTATGTAAGTGCGTGTGTGTGTGTGTGTGTGTGTGTGTGTGTGTGTTTTATAGTATGAGTGGTGTTATGGCTGACCAATATCCCTTCTGAACATCCAAGCATTGTCTCCAGTTACCCGACCCCTGAAATACAACTTCCTTTGCACATATCTTAATGTGCTTAGTGTGTATCCGTGTGAGCCCGTGTATGTGCGTGTGTGTGTGTGTGTGTGTGTGTGTCTGTGTGTGTGCATGGCATGCGCAGCGCACTCATGTCCCACTGTGCCTTTGTTCACTGGAGAGGCACTAGACCTTCTCCACTCTCCCCCTCAGTGTATGCGGTCCAGCACGACAGCAGCTCACTCTGCAGAGCCCACCAGCCATGATGGATACCAGGTCCGTGATCTGAGCCATTACCTTCAGCTCCCACAGGCCACTTCCCTTCAGTACACATTAGCCAGCACATTTAGGATGCCATCCCACATAGTCCACACACACACACACACACACACACACACACACACACACACACACACTCGCTCACACACACACCTAGTCTCCTCAGTGCAGCAGCAGGATCAGAGCACTCATTGCATTACCTCACACTCAAAGGCTTCTTGCTGCCCATTTACTTGACAAAATCCAATAAGAGAACTAGAGGAAGCCAACAGGAACTGGGACACACACACACACACACACACACACACACACACACACACACACACACACACACACACACACACACACACACACACAACTGGCCTCCAGAGGATAGCAGACATGAAGTGAATTAGACCTTCCTTCTGGGTCATCCTCCAGCTAAAAAATTGATTGTCTGCTGTGATTTTGTTTTTTAAGTACCTTTGTCGCAACATCAATCGTGATGAAGGCTGGTTTGGGGATGTAGAGTTGCAACATGGCAGAAGATGTTACAGATACAATTTAGTCACATTTGTTCAACTCCAATGGATGACAGGTTCTGGTAAAATTGTGCTTTTGGACTACCACATATAATATATCTACCATTACAAATATTCTTACCGGTATTTTAATAAAAATTATAATATTGACTGGCGTTAAAATATATCCTATGGTGCTATGCTGCACAGCGCAAAGGTTTTGAAAGATACAATCTTGCAAAAGGCCCTGTATTGGAGTTGTAAATTTACACTTTTAAAGGTTGTATCAGCTAAAGCGGGGATACGTCACTTCTGTTGATGTTCAAACAAAACAGAGAGCTAGCTCGCTACTCCCTCCCCTTCCCTCTCGTGCAATTAAAACTCTCCTAAACGCGCATCTCGTTGGTTATTGGTTGAAACACTTTATTTTGCCTTTGAGTGGGTTGCCAACCCTTGTTGATAGCAATTGTTTTTGTGTACAGATCTCAGAGCCTAGGCTGCCTACAGAGACGCGTTTTTTTGACGGCCTGCTTATAGGGCAGGCAGCTAGCGGATCGTTAGGAAAGATTAGATGAATGTGATCATTTATGTTTGAGCCTTTTTTGGGCCTGAAATCGCTGATACAACCTTTAAGGTATATTGTCTTGGATTGATCAGTCAATAAATTGTGTTAATGATGTTTAATTGTTTGTTAATATAATTAAATGTTACACTTTAAATGTGAAATCCAGGTGTATTGCTGTTATTAGTGTCTCTTGTAAACCCATATAAGTGTGAGAATGAACATGAGCCTCTCACACTTCTCCTGTGGGTTTATGTGACTTTCTACTGTCCTTGGCAAACTACAGTTGAAGCCTAGGGTGGCTTCATTACCCAGACTTAAAAAAGGAAACCAGAGCAGCATAACAAGTCCCCCCCAAACCATCCATCTCAACTAAGAGCCTAAGCATTGCGGCAGCAACTGATCACTGGGAAAATTACGGTCAACAGCCGTCAGCAGTTTCAAATCCGCCTCCTAATGGCCGCCAAGGCTCTTCCAGCGCAAGGAGCTGGAGATCAGCTGCTGCTGCTGGATATCAATTAGAGTGTCTTGACCGTGCAAGAAGCTTTAGCTGCAGCTGAGCCCCTTCCCCGTCCCTGATGAGGTCAGTTATACCCTTAATGCTCCACTCTGAACATGCCCATCGGAAATGTCCCCCCGGAATACAGATTACATGCCAATTTTTGCAATCAGTAACGTAATCCACTGGATTACAAAAACAGTGTAACTTAATCTGAATACTTTTGGATTACTTCAAAATAAAAGACTAAAAAACATGAGAAGACTAGCTGCTTTTGGTCTCCCTGGGTTTCAGGGGGCCAGCGCAGAGGGGTGTGGCCCCTAGGGACCAAAAGTGTCATTTCTATGTCAGCCTAGTGGGGGTACATGCCCACCAAGTCTCAAGTTCCCCCAGTGTTTCAGTGTCCCGGAAATCTTCAACCAAGAATCGGTGGGAAAAAAGAAAAAAAAAACTTTGACAAATCCTATAAAAAAAGAAAATGCTTGGCTGTAATGCTCTACAGAGCAGAGGAGAGTAGAAAATGTATAAAAGCATCCTAGAACAACACAATCGAATTAAAGAAGAGCATTGAAGCAGCCAGTCAATAACTCAATAAAGCCCCTCACTTAATTACAAAAAAGACGGAAATAAGATATTTATTATTAGATTAGCTTTCAAAAACAGACACATATCTTGAATCACAAAATCTGCTTTTTTCATTACAATCTTTACAATCTGTAAAATTATAAAAGCTACTTTGGTCTCACTTTACTCCCAGAAGGCAACACTTATGGTATAAAATGACATAATAAAAAATGTATCTGCATTATTTAACGTCCAATCACCAGCCTTTGTACCTCACACTTCTATTTAATGTCTAAGTTCTACCCTTAAGACTTCAAGAGAGCTCTGCTGTTCCAAATGCTTCATATCCACATACATAATTCTCATATTTTAACCCTTAAAGGTGTAGGTTTTTGAACGTTCTAAGTTCCGCAACAATTGAAGGTTCTACAATTCTATGTTGAATTCAATGAACCCAGATATTCTTTAGAACGTTCATTTCTCAACATTCCCGTCACACCAGTGTGACGGTACTCCTTTAAGGGTTAAGCTGAACTGGCAGAGGCACTATCACAAGAAACCCCCCAACCACCACTCCCTTAACTACATATTAAAGAAATCTATCCCTGACAACTGGTTAAAACACAAAATATGCCTACTCTAGTCATTAAACACTCTGTATGCCGCAACAAAATGTACAGAGTACAAACACGAGAGGGTAATAGGGTGCTCCCTCGTTAAGTAGCGTCATGCCCTAGCACTTACCACGAAAAGAGGCCTTGTGTAAGGGGCTGGAATGTTAACAGCAAAATAACTCAATCAGAGCTCCGCACTTAAATAACTGTCACAAGATTAAGCTGAACCCTTCTCCAATTCAATTAGGCACTTTGGCAAAACCATTTGTTCTCCTTCTATTGACATTATGAAAACCAAACGATGGAAGCCACAGACTAACCCTTCCCTTCTTCTGCTTCTGCTAAACCTTGCTAACAAGTACAGACAATGCATTATACCAGTGTCAAGAGGACGTGTGTTTTCAGATGCAGTTCAGAAATCATTCTGGACATTCAGCATTTATTTGATTGAACTGCAGTGTACAATTGAAATATGAGTTGCATTACATAAGGAGGAAGTGTGTCAATAGAGTTTTGGGAGAGAAATCAGAGGGGTCATTCCGTGTCAAATCAAATAAGGTTGTTGCTGCACCGTCTCAGATTTTGTTCAAACCTTGTCTATATCAAGAATGGGTCCCCAAACCAAGGCTGTAAAATATTTCTGTTCAAATCTTATGTGCATATTATTTTCAGCCCTTGACATTACTTCAGTTTTACAGCCTGAAAATCACCTTGTCTGGTAACCAATGGTTTGGCATTGATATACTGATAAGTATTATTCATAGGCAGCCCAAACTTAGGGTGGACTGAACCCTTACAAGTTTAGGCCCTGAATTTGAAAAAAAAAGTGATATTAAGGGTGGTATAAACACATTTAAAATATTAAATATATTTTATTAATGTTAATATCCACATATAATTGGCTTGAAGCTTTTCAGGATTAAACAAGGTCTTAGCTTTGGAACCTAAATATTACATAGACAAACTCTGAGCAAAATCTGAGACGGTGCAGTAACTATTTTCCTGGATTGTATCTGATGTCACAAGGAATGGCCCAGAGGGAAAGTAGACATGCATGCTACTCCAATTGAGTTCAGGTATATTCCATTAAATCTTAATCTGCATGGACTGCCAATAGGTCAAAAACACTGCACTCTGAAAGCAGGGTACTTAGTAACCTCCTTCCATAGACATGTACTTTCCTACAGGCACAAAATCCAGTGTCAGGACAAAGCCACCCTCATCAGATCAGACTGGATGACAGGCTTTAAAGGTCCTACACTGACCCACTTGGCTCATTCTACTATTAAGCAAATCCAGTCAAAATATAAACATCTCATTATTATTCTCACTGCTATCCTAATTGAAATGTAAGACTTCAGTCTTGTAAGAAAGTCAATCTGCCATATGTGTCTAAATCCAGTGAGCCAAGAGAAACAACAGGTCTGAGATTACAAAATGATATTATGTGAGGGATTTATGTGTCAGGTAAATTACTAAATGTGAAGTTCAAATAAAGGTGAGAATGTCACCACCAGTGTAGCCGTCTTCATTGACGAACAGCATGAACTAAGAATGTTCCAAATCCTCGGGATTGGCACTTACCAAATGATCAGGCCAGTGATGACCGCTGCCCATGTGACACAGCATGAGTCTGGCCTCTTGGTCTCCTCCTCCTCCTCCTTCCGACAACAGCATATGACGCTGAGGTAGACGGCTAGCAGTAGCAGGCTGAGGCCTAGACCCACCGCTGACACACAGGCAAGGAAGATCAAGGACTGGGCAGGGGAGGAAAAAAAGAGTGATTAGAATCACAAAAACAAAAAAGACAGTCAGAGTCACTCAGAGAGACAGCAAAGGCGGAAGTGAGAGAGAGAGAGAGAGAGCGAGAGAGAGAGAGTGTGTGTGTGTGTTTAACCGGTCAAGAAAAAAAAGGATAATTATCCAAAAAACTGCAGGCCCTATGTAAAGAAACAGCAAACTTTCCATACAATAACGAAACCATACTTCCAGAAATTCACTAAAGAAAAACAAGTTAGGCACATGATTCCTTATGTTCCCAGGAAACCTGTCCCCCATCACAAAAGTAAAACAGTAGCCATGAGACAGGGCCATACACTTCCATGGCAACCCCCAAGGGCCTGAGGAGAAGAACGGCATCCACCCCAAGCCCTTTGAATTGAGAATCATGTGACACAGCTGGAAAGGTCCAATGACCCTGAAGTCTTGTGATCCCTGAGAGAGTCTGTAGGCCTGGAGAAAGAGCAGCAGGAGTTGAGGAATGTAAACACTTCAGAAGGGCTAAGAAGAGAGAGAGAGTTTGTGGATATATCTCCTCTAACCCTTTGCTCTACATATACTGTAGATCAAACACAAGAACAGGAGCCAGAGACAGAGGAGGAGGAGGAGGAGAAGGAGGAGGACACAGCAATTTTACAGAAGACTTCCTAATAAGAGATCTCCTTTGCCACAATCCTCATGAACAAGATGAAGGAACTGAGGAACGCAGAGGTAGTATAGTGTGAGATGCTGTTTTGGTGCAGCTACTAACTTTGACTAAAGCAATTCATATTGCACATTACATTGAAGTCACCTCTTACACAAACACTATTCCCTTGAAGGTCATATTTCTATATTTGTATTTATGGGCAGTTGGTCATTAGCCTGGAAATACCCATGCAAACCTTCGGGATTTGTACCAACTAGATTACCAACTTATCAACATAACAACCTAACATAGCATAACTTCTAACAAGAACACATGGTTCTGACAGCATGAAATGCCCCTGAAGTCATTTAATCATGGGACCTTCCCAAAAGCCATATTCATAAAAAAACATCATACACCATTAGCATTGTCTGATTCAAATCAATAAATAGTGGTCTTCTTCACTAAGCTCACATTGAAATGAAGTCATACTAAGCTAATCATTGTTGTGCAACATGGGACTCTGTTAGATATTGGATGTCCCAGTCACATTAAGGCACTGGTTTTACAGCAGATAAAACTGAAGAGCTGTGAGATGATAAATGGGAAAGGAAAGAGGAAACAAGGTTCTGATACACACAAGTTTTCCATTTTGGGATTAAAACCAAAAACTGATTTTGGTGATATATTAGATCTATTGTAATTAAACCATTTGAGAAGCTGCTTTTTGTAAAACATCAGAAACCCAAAAGAGCGGAAAACACTGGTTTAATTGTTAAAGTGTTGCTATGTACTAACATCTTGTGATATTACCCGTTGTGTAAAATCTTCATCTAACTAGAGCTGTCAAATAAATGTAGTGGAGTAGAAAGTACAATATTTCCCTCTGAAATGTATTCGAGTGGAAATATAAAATAGCATATAAAGGAATTACTCAAGTAAAATGCAAGAACGTTATATTTAACTCTGGTACTTAACTAAATATATGTTGTTACTTTCCACCACTTAAATCTTCCCCTTTTGAATTACATTAGCTAATAGACAAGGCAGTAAAGCTCATCAATGATTTGTGAGATGCACTAGCTATTCGCTCCAAAAGCCCTAACCTCAGTCAGAACTAGATCTCATGTTGGCCACTATGACAACCTCTATTGAGCTAATGGTTACAATTAACTACACAATTAATGCTAATGTGTCTTTATGCATTCAGATGTTCAAAAAACAATTGTCTACTTTAATTGAGATCTTTAACAGATATTGTAATTGCCAATTTTCAAGCAAAACACTGGGAAAGTCATAATCTGTAACCAATAAATAAAAACTCCAAGAAAATACCATGCAATAAACTCAATCTCAGAAGTACAGCTGAGTATCCCTGTAATGTAAGCAAATGTTTGGTGTTATGTTACCAGAGGCTGATCAATGTCTGTCAGAAACAGTAACCTGATCTATCATAAAATGCCCCTGCAGATTCTCGTCTTCGTAGACAATTCTTAGAGCTATTGACCAGAATTACAAAATAATGCCTTGATGTCATACTGGAGCCACAAGCCACAATTGTGCAGTGTAATAGAGTAAGAGATTTTGTATCATCATAATGTCTTTCAACACAGGACAATGCATTCAATGGGAATCTGTATATTATACAGTAATGTCAAATGTATAGCACTGCAATAGCAGCATGGCTTCAATAAAACAACTCAAATAGGTCAAGCTCAGTTCAACATGAAGTGCAATTATTATCACTCTTTAGACCTCGGCAATAAAATGTTTCTCCTATAGGGTGACAGTCTGTTGCTTTTCAACAAGCTTACATGAAACTCTGTTCAATGCTGTTTATTCGGAATAATTCCTGAATTGAGCAGGAACTGGTCATCAGTGGTGTACAGAAAATGAGAAATAAAAAACAAAATGTCCCTGAGATTGTTGTTCTGTCATCCACTGCCATTTGCTGTTGCTTACAGAGGCTTTAGATACTTCATAGAGGTTTCTAACTCAGTTCTCTTCATACACCATTCATGTACACCATCACCTGAGTGGTCAAATTCTGAAACACTCTGAAACAGTGCTATGGCCTCTGAGAGAGAGATCAACTGTGGATCCGACGGGCCAATCGGGCCTCAGCCTCTGTGGCGAGTCTGGCTACAGTAAAGGTCAGTGACATTTTCACTTCTAATCTCATTGGACCATTTCAAAGACCAACTTCCAATTTCCCAGCCTATTAGTTCTCAATTACACATGAAGGGTAATGAAATTCAGTGACAACAGCAGTGGCTCACTAAGGATTTTTACAGGAACTGAGGACAGTGGGAGGACGCTAGGGAAACATGAGCTGTAGCCTACCACACCACAGTAAGGCAATAGAGGAATTGAGGAATAAAACTTCATATTGTCACTGCATGTGGAGAGTACAAGTACAAAGACAACAAAATGCCTTTTATGTCTAACCAGAAGTGCAAAAAAAGCAGAAAAGTGGTCCAAACACCAGGGCTTAACCCAGTTCTTTAAAAAGGCATTACTTTCCTTTATGGGCAATTCCACACAAAACTGTCACATCCATAGGCAACACACAATGCCATTGTATTTAGTTGGCGTTATGGACATGACAGTTTTGCATGGAATTGCCCTTATACAGTCCCAGCAACTTTATGCATTTAGTCTGACCTGGATCCTCTCAGCACTGACTTAGACCAGCCCACTGTACACTTGTTTACAAACAGAGCCTCTACACACCCTGGGAATGTGCTCTATTCAGTTTTGACAGACTGCAGCTTTATTGACCGCAACAAACAAGCTGGAGATGGAGAGGGGGAGGCAAAGTCATCTCAGTTAACATGCCATGCAAGTTTACAGAACAGGAAGATGCAGGAGTGTCTTGTCTCAGTCACTATATAAAAAGCATGTCTGCGGGTTACCAATGCATCCAGCTTGAAGACACCAGAGTTGTGCTTTGTTTTTCCCCCTTTCTGCGGACTTTCATTAGTGGGAGAGCCAAAGTTCAAAACTCTCTCTCTCTCTTTGGTCTTTCTCTCAGACCTGCTATCTCCTAACCTTATCAGTCCATCATACTATTACTAACACTGACATGAGGGGCACATACACGTCAATATTATGCCATATGCCATATTCTTTGCCCTAATACTGTTAAAAACATACTTCCAGAATCCTAATTATTGAGAATGATACTAAACTACAAAAAAGACTAAGAGTGCAGTTTTTCAGGAGTGGGGCATATAAAATGGCTGACAGTAGGCTAGGTACTATAAGCATTGCAGTAAATATAGAAGAGGGAACACAGTTAGGCCACATTGCTCTTTCATGTTACTCCTGTGGAATGAAGGTCCTGACTGAAGGTCATGCTGTGAAATTACTTCAAAGAAAATGCGAAAAAATATAAGCTAAAATTGTAAAGTTTTAAAATGTTCTGTCCTTTTAAATCAAAAGACTGAATTGCAACAAAGTAACTCCTGTACATCATGCACCCAAAACACACTAGGTAGACAGGTGCTTTGAAGGAGAGCCACGTCAACTGGGACAGAATAGCCAGGCTACCCCAAACATCCCACATTTTAATTATGAAACTATGTAGGCTAAACTTTGAGGACAGAACAATATCGAATATCAATGCCTGCAAAATCAAGGATACAGCAATGTTTTAACATTTTAGGCTGACTTTAAAAAGAGCTCCATCAGTGAAGTTTGGACATGATTATTATTTCATTGGATATCGTTATTATTTCATTTAGCGTAGACGAGTAAATGAATCTCTGCAGCTACAGAGTTCAATAAAGTCAATTTCACGTTAAAATACAGGTTAAACTAACACTTCTACTTGCACTTTAGAAGTTTATATAATACTGCATCGTAAATGACACTAGCCTAATGAGAGAAGAGTTGAATTTTGGTAGCAGCATGCCTGTCAATTTGTCTCTCGAAACTCGAAACTCCTTGGGCATACAACTGACCTGCTGATAGCTTGCCTCCTCCGGTCTGAACGTGTTGTCAATGGGCTGGAAATTTAAATTCAGATGAGGAAAATTGTGCAGCCAGTAAGTCCACCATGGGGCAATGTAGTCCTGCCGTGCCAAAGCCATCTTAGGCTCGGTGATGTTTAACACGCGTTTAAACGACCTGACTCTCAATCGTCTGGATGTTATCTCGGCCCCTCTAGTAATAATCCTTCTCCACCAAAACTAAACAGATCGACCTGATACCAAAACCATACGCCAAATGTAAACGCAATAAGGGAAACACTAGAGAAAAGTATTTCCCCCTCTATTTTGCGCTCAAAGCCAGACATAACAGCACAATCGATGCATTGGGTCCATGTTTCAAGTTTCACCTACAGGTCGCACGGTAGTAGGGTGACTTTTACGAGGCGGGCTCAAACCTTTGAGTGCACACTCCTCAAGCGGCTTTTCTCGGGACCGCGCATGATCACTCGGAAGCACGAGATCGAGTGAGCGTTGAGAAGATAATTTTGCTCCCATTGTACTCAAGGTAAACCAAGTATAAATGACCATTTTATTCCCAGTTTTATTTGTATGTCTTGGGTGGCCTCTGCATAATGCATTTCATTACTCAAATGGCACCGTGAAAGGAGAAATTACTGTTCAGATATTCGTGTTTTCACACCTTAATTCATTGGTTGTAGGCTAGTTGAATGTAAAGTGAGCAGCATGGCCAAGTCCTATATTTTTATATTTTTTCTGGCACATAATCAGTAATTATGGATGGATTGTCAAGGCTCTTTTGTTAACACGGCCATTAAGACCCGCAGGTGAGCTAGCCTACTGATATTCCTTTAGGCCCAATATTCGCTCAACTAGGTCATTCAACTTCATTTAGATTAGATGTAGCCTTCTTCCAAGTTCACGTTGTTCTAGATTAGTTTAGGCTACAAGTTTAATTGTGAAACACTTAAAGTATTTACAGATGTTATATCCTTATATGTTGCCTACCGTGCGCACCACTGTTCACGGCTCGCTAATCACAGCTGAGGGAGAGCCACATTCTCGTGAAGCTTAGGGCTCATTCACTCCGACCACGTGTTCAGTTACACCCGAATCGCGGCACCATGCTCGATCACAGCGGTGCGATTCAAGGCTGACATCTGGTGGATGTAGATTGATCTTGTTTTGAGGCGAGCTATGGTCCATGAATAGGTAGGTATCAAATATAACAGCACCACAGATTGATGAAAGGGGAGGTCAACAATCATATTCAAAGACAATCAAACACATATGTTTTCTGTGAAGAGTGACATTTTTCGGTTGACGTACATTTTACCAGTGATATGGAAACAATTCAAAGTGACCATCATGCTATCCAAACAATTAGTATGGGACTAGACACCAAAAGGGGGCAGCATTACATTGTTTTCTAGTGTTTGTGTGTGTGTGTGTGTGTGTGTGTGTGTGTGTGTGAGAGAGAGAGAGAGAGATATAGAAAGAAAGAAAAAGAAGAGGGCGAGGGCAGTGCATGAGTTCTCTTTCCCTGAATATACACATTATTACTTGATGTGGTTAATGTGAGATGTGCACGACAGCTTTCAGTTCTCTGTGTGTAATGAGAAACATGGAGAGATTGCAAAGAAGGCAGTGGAAAGCTAAGGGAATGGATTGAGATAAATCATACGACTGGGTGTAAAAGCATAATCTTTTAGAGAACATTATGAGGATGAGTGTACAAAATAAAGACCAAAGCTGCTATGCAGTGTTCTTTTATGGCACCTGGTACTGCAACTCTGTAAAATGAAGTAATTTCAGTTGTATTATAGTATGGCATGGCATGATTACAGTACGAGCTTGAGGTAATTATACCAGAGAAACCTAGAAAAACCAGATTATTCCACCTAAGACTACAAACTCTAATTACACCATGTTGGGAGCTGTTTTTGAAGTTAGAGGTATTCAGAAAAGGAGAATGGAAACTCACACTTACCCCTGAGAGTGACGACCTATTCCAGCAGCAAGCTGTTTATGATATATCAACTTTACTAGCCTATGCTTAGCAGGGCAACAGCTGAGATATAGTATGAATAAATATGGTGATTATTGAGATAGACACAATACCTAATCTTTACAATTCCATGTCTCCGGACCTCAGTGTCCCAAGGTCAGTTAGCCTCCAGCCACTGCATTGTAATGTTGTTCTGCAGATCGGGTTAAATTTGAAATTTCCTGCAGGACATCCCCTCAGGAATAAAGGCCACCTTGACCTGCTTGACTCCGCTTTGGCTATTTATACATGAATTCAGGCTGGACAGTAGATGGATCAGAATAAAGAACAGCGGGTTCTCCATGAGCCCTTTCTGCTGAATGCATGAGTTCCTATCTCCACAGTCACACGAATATAGGCTTATAATTCAGCCTTCTTCAAGAACAAAACCCTCTTTACAGTGACTAAAAGTGGCATGACTGAAGAGTGTAACTTTCCCTTTTGTTTGATGATTATAGTTGTAAGAGCAGTAAAGGGGTCATTCTTACTCTGGCCTTCAGATGTGAGCTGAATAGGAAAGGAGTTGTACTTTTCAATAGTTTGATGTTGAATTAGAAACACCAAATGTTTTTGGCAAATCACTAAATCCATTCACCCCGTGTTATTTCAGACTAATCCCACATTTCGTGCACTAGCGGCAGGGGTGTGCCTTTGATGATGTTTAGAAATATGAGGGTGTTCAGGCTTCCTACCCTTCGGTTATTGCATTTTTTGGATTTGTGCTTGAAATCCCTTTGTTGTGTGGTGTGATTTATACATATAAAAGATTTATAACTTAAGATCAAGGTACTGTTTTTATTCAATCATATAGAAGCTCCACAACTCTCAAGATAGCAGTTCAGCATAATAGTGCTCTCCTAATCCCCAAGGATATCTTTGTACTTACATTCTCTAAAACAAAGGCCTTTTCCTATCAAGTTTATCTATTCAGGAGCTCAGAAGATCACCACATTTCCACAAATGTCAAGAACTGAATGGAATATTGTACTGGCATCTTGTGTATTTCCAAGGCATGTTTTAATGTGTTCTGTACAGTTGCTATTCTACATTCACCGAGTTACATGCACAGAGCAAACATCTCCTCAAGGACAATTCTTTTCACTCATGCTGTAGTAAAAGAGTGGACAACAAAGGTTTTCTACTCAATATTGTGCCTTAATAAAACACTGTCACTCTTTTGAGAGCAGTGGGATATGTCCCCCCGCAGCAGAATTCTATGCAACAAATATTCTGGCATTAGAAAAGGATGGTTCATTGTCTCAATGTACCTTAAATTGTATAGACATTTTGAATTGACAAGGTCATGCATTGACATACTGTTTTGTGAAAATTCAAAACCCTCAAGACTAATAAACTAAAGATGAGCTAGTGCATCCAATCCATGCTAAAGTATATTTCCTCCTGTTTTTTACCTCCAGTAGACCTATTCCCAATTCACCAGATATGGGCTCGCCCAATGTGATTAGAGCCAACCCGAGTAAAATGGCTGCCGAAAAAAAAGTATAAACTCTATTTCATCTTTCCCTCGCCTCTTGGACGAAATTGAGTCGGTGCGAGAGCATGGTTTATGATGATAATTGCATCAGCATTGTATTGATTTGAAAAAGTGGCGAGCCAGCCAGAGGATGGAGAGGGAGAGACAGGCAGTCGTGAGGAGTGGTTGGTACTGCTGCTGCTGCTGCAGTCGTTTGTAGGCATCTCTGGGATTTCGGGGGATATGAAAGGGGAGGCAGAAGGAGTTTTGAGATAAAGCAGGAAGCTTTTAGATTTCCCTGGCAGACGGTGGAGAAAGCACTGTTGATGCCATGATTCCTTTATGTGATCTTGTCCACTGAGAACCAGCAAGCAAGTGTGTTCGTTGACTTACTTTTTCACAGAGATGTGCTGTGCTGGGCTGTGTTAGGCATTGGCTACCACAGTGGTTATCCTTTTTTTTTTTTCTGAGCACAATTTCAATTAAAACATCTCAAGCGCAAAGCACCATCATATGGTCCAATCGGGGGTGCAATTTGACATGATATTTTGTGAAATTATGGTTTCTGATTACCCTTGTAACTGCGCTTGACATGTTTACTTCTGTGTTCCTGGAGTTTTCTCTGTGTGAAACCATCATGTTAAATTAGACAGAAAGGTCTGGAAAATGCTCTGTATTTGTCTCTATTAACCATGGCTTCTGTTGCATAGGCAATTAATCAGTGTAGCGGAGCTGTAAGTCTGGGAAAGACAATCTCCTAGATTCCTCCCGTTATTATTCACTAACCTCATTATCCTCCATATCATTACTTGCATTGCTTTCCCCTCCCAGAACCACAGCTTGTTGATATTACCTGCATGCTTTGAAGCAAAACTAGTCAGAGAACAGCATTTACATAAATGCTATTCTAACTGATCCAAGCATTATACCTACCACTGGCAAGCCAGCGATCCCACAGTAGTAAATTATGGTACACAATTTTGACAATCATGTGCTGCCTTGTGGGGAGTCCATTTTGGATGTGATGGATTTCAGCGGGTTGAAAAACTGGCCTGGAGATTGTGGTTGATAGACTCTCTCCTTTGAATGTATTTATTTATTTGTTTACCTGTGTATTTGTGTGCTTATTTTATTTATTATTAAAGCTATGGGTAGATGTAGACCCTCTTTAGACAAAGATGGTGTGTTACCATGGACACACGTATACAGCTCCTCATACACAGAAGACAGGAGGACAGTCACATGAGATGAATGAGAAGAGAAACGATATTTGATTCGGCACCACAGGTTTTGTTTGCTAATTTATGCAACCGTGGCTGTTCCCAAATCTGCTGATATTATTCAACCGGCTATAATCGCTGAATTTTAAGTAGTTTATCCACGTTTAAAATGCAATGAATTGCATAATTAAAATAGCTAAGAATGTAAATCAATGGGCTGGAAAGCCAGTGGGTAATTAACAGATAGTTTTCCTTGTGGAATAAAGTCCAATTGTCTGAAAAAGTAGGAAAATGCTGGTACACAGCATAAAACAAGACCCTGGTAGTAGGGCATTTGTGGCTGTTCAAAAGCACAGGGAAAGTCACATTCACAAATACTGAGCATTTACTATTTTGTCACAATTCATAGCTACTCTTCTTCATCCATCCTCATCTGCGATCCCCACAGTCCAATAACACAACACGCATTTGTCAGTATGCGTGTATTTCTGAAGACATATTTGTATGTGTGATTGGACGTGTGGTATCCATATGGAAAATGGGAGATGGAAAATCCATAGCTCTCTCACAGACTGTATCTGTAAACCTGATTATTCACAAGCCACATCCATCTGAAGACTGGTCCAGTAGCTTGGAGCAGTAGTTTCATGCTCGCTCACCTTGTTTTCAGCACCTGATCAAGTGCCATAACACACTTCACACTGCATCATAATTTACAATCAATTTTGAGCCCTGTAATTGTTTCTTTCTGGCTGGAGACAGGTTATGGAGTGTGTGAGTTTGATTTAGTGAATCACTACCCCCCCTCCCCCCCCCACCACCACCACCACCCACTCCACCCCTCTCACTCCACCCACCCCCTCCTCCCTCCCTCTTTCCCCCCTCCCCACCAGAGTATGGGCCACTTTGGTGTCTAGAGTCGCAATTTAGATTTAGCAGATGGAGGCTCAGCAATCAGAGAGAGGCAGTAATCAATTTCTGCTGGTGTCTGAAGCCTGGACCGCAGCCATGGAGGATGGGCCCGGCATAGCAGACCAGGCCTGGCCCAGAATGGGATAACAGCGGGGGCCTCCCCATAGCACCGCCATATAGGCATCGCATAGCCTACTTTCAGCGCGTTAGCAAACTCTCAGTCCAGCTCGGTGTGCGGTTTTGTCAGTTCTCTTGTTTGTTTTGCATCTTCAATTCCCTTGTTTTGTTTCCAGGTCAGTCTCCATCTTTGATCCTCTCAGATTAAAGTGAGGTGAAATAAGATGTAAGGAGTTCTGGGCTCAGCTGCTATCGACGGTGCATCAAATGATGCATATTTGCCACGTGCTTGGTCTATCAGCCTGTTTTGATTTGAGTTATAGCGTCGGCATTTCAATAGGCTAGACAACTGTGCAAATAGATCGCAACATTTATTCTTCTCTGTTAGACTTAGAAACACACTGAGTCAAAACAACTGATTTGGATGAATTAGCAAAGGGAAATAGGGTCCATTTTTTTTTTTAGCTTTTTTTGTTTAGTTTGTTTCCGACATGACTTCTACTTTTCGGAAGATCAGATGATGTTTGTGTTGAGTTCCATGGCGGAGGGAAGGGGTGGAGGGTAGGGGACTGAAGCGTGGGGGAAGATGAATGGCCGCACGGCCAGGAGTTGGTTTTCACCTTGAACATCCCATCACTCTTCCTGACTAATCCCCCACACCGCAGAGCCTGGGTGGTGCCAGCCATCCCTTACTCAATGACACGCGCAGACACGGGTCTGCGTCTGGAGTAGACCACACAAATACATCACCATCACCACCACCGCCGCCACCACCACCGGTGGGCTCCTGAGAGTGCTTAACAAGGCTTAGCTCACTCTTAAGCCTCCAAAATCCACGCGCACACACACACACACACACACACACACACACACACACACACACACACACCACCCCCTCCCAAACCAGCCCAGAGTATCTCCCCAGAATCTTTTTATTGTTTTTTTTCTCTTATCCACAAACACACCTCACCAGAAACAACACATTATGGGCACGCATGTGAGATTTCTCACTGTGTGATTGCACTTGTTGGCGACTTTTCCCCTCCTTAGGTCAGTGACTAAACTGCGAGGTAAGCACATGGCGGGAGTCTAATGAGCTGAGGGGGCAGACAGGCTCTTACTCTCCCTCACACCGGGCAATAACCTGACAGTAACGTTAGGTGAAAAATGGCACGGCTTAACTCCTCCATTTTGTCAGCCTCAATAACGTTGCTGAGGGGAGGGAGGAAGATAGACAGGGCTGAGGTGCAGAGAACAGGAGAGCCGTGAACGCGCGCACACACATACACACACACACACACACACATACAAACAAAGAACACAGGCACTGTGACACGGAGCAGGGAAAGAAACTGAAGGACAGCCTTCGCCATGGCAATCAGAGTGCCCACGTTGTTGCCAGGGTTGCGGTCATTGTCAGTGCATTGCAGAGGCAGAGATAAATGTGTGTGTGTGTGTGTGTACATCAGCTTGTGTGTATGTGACTGTGTTGTGTGTGTGTGTGTGTGTGTGTGTGTGTGTGTGTGTGTATGTGTGTTTGTTTGACTCATCATCTTCCAACTCCTCACTTAGGGTACAACAGCTAAGTGGCACTTGAGAAAAGGTTTTGACAAGCTAGTGCTGGAGGACAGTTGGGTAAACACGCAGGTTGAAGCCCAGAGTGGATGCTGTAAAGCACAGAGTGGACGCTGTAAATGGCGCTTCTGAGACAAAGGTCAAGCACAAGCGGCTATGCCACCGGTGCCACCCACAGGCATCAAACAGCTGGCCAGTCCATTTGTTCTGCCCATAGGTTTGTTGTACCCCCTTATTCTACAGTGCAGTGTGATGAGAGCTTACCCCTTGTTACTCTTGTTATTTCTTATGAATTCAAATTCAATAGAAGCCTTATTGGCAAGACCACAATATTGTACAGTATTGCCAAAGCATTGTGTGTGTGTGTGTCTGTGTGGGGGAGGGGGGGGGGGGGGTGCGCAATGTATACACTAGGTATATCAGATCAGATAGATCAAAAGGGAATGGGAGTCTCTCTTTCTCTCTCTCTCTCTGTCTCTGTCTCTCTCTCAGTGGTGGTTTGTACATGTAATTCCAGCCTCTGATGCCAGAACTAAAATGGGGACCCATTCTCATGTCTCATTACTGCTGATGGACTCTTTGGCAGGGCACCTTGGACATGAGTGACGAGAATGTGATAATGACAAAGTGGCTTTGGAGACAGCTGGTGATTGCGGAGACCAGCGTCCGAGATTGGAATGAAAAGGGACATGTGAGCGCCGTGCACAAACTGGAGTGGATTCAATTCATTACGCGGCCCTCAACTGGGGTTTTTACCTTTGTAAGTGAAATAGGTGATTATTCCTTCTCTGCCAATTAATTATGCATGTCTCTCTTGATGAGAACTGTCTAGCGGGATCGAGCTCATATTTAGCATATGTTTCAAAAATCCGCTGCCTGTCAAGGTTATGGGGCGTTGACGGAGCTATTGAAATTCCTGACACACAGCTTTTTGGGTGCGTCCCGGCTGCCACTGCCGATACTGCCTCAGCTTCTCACCGCCTCCATCTCCTCTCCCTCGTCTGTGGGTTTTTTGTTTTGAAGGCGAAGTGTATGGCGCGATGCGGCTGGCTCAAGGCTGACTGCAGTCCACCTTCAGCTCGGCAGCTTAATAACACCTGGCTCCCGCTGACATGAAAGGTTAGAGCCTCTGTGGACAAACACACTTCCTGCCTTTGAGGTGGGCGAGCGAGCGAGCAGGGCCCTCTGAGGACCCCAAGCCTCTGACGGGTGCAAGGGGCTCCGTAAACTCCCCCTCCTCCTCCACCCCACAGCACCGCTCGGCAGCACAGCGTGAAGGCTCAGGTCATCCGGCAAGCAGTCTGCTGGCAGCTCACCCCTGCCTTTCTATTGCTCTCTCTCTCTCTCTCTCTCTCTCTCAAAAACACACACACACATATACAAAAACAAACATTTATACACACACAAACACAATGACCATGACCGACATAGCAAAACCCACACACATACACATACTGGTATACAGGAGCACACAAATTATGGCCAATGCAGTGCAACATTCACACAGACACAGACACACACACACAAGCATGCCCACACAACAGCCATGACTAATACAGCATAAACCCGCCCCACATCCACCCCGGGCACACAAACAACCAGAAAACACACAACACAGCCACACACATACACACACACACACACACACACACATGAAAAGAAAGACAAAAATGGATATGAAAATGAAAGGTGTCTGCCTTTTGTTGCCTCCCAAGCCGCGGCGGCTCAGAGAAAGTGCGAGGACGCTGATTACAGAGGGGCGGGGGTGGGAGCGCCACCGGTGTATTTGACAGTGATCATTACCCAAGACTGAGAGAGCGATCCCGAAGACGAAGGGAAACAACGACATCACACACGCCCTCAGTAATGGATTGAGCCCTGGGGACAGAAGCTGAGAGTCTGGCCTTGCATCAGCTGTCTTGTTTACAGAGAGTAAAGAACATCAGGCACGCCACCTGAAGACAGCTGAGCAGATGCATTACTACAGTGAACCATTTGACTTTTCCCATTTGCTCACTCTTGTGTTTGTTTCGCTCGGTTGGTTTCCCTCGGCGTCTGCGGTGGGAAATGTGGGCTTTGCGAACACACTGCCATCGCTGAGGAACGGAATGGAATTCGGTTTGTCTGTGTTCATATCTCAAGACACAGAACAGTTCAAATCACCACGTTGTAGTCAGGCTTGTGCAAAATTCCAGAATTGAATTGAAACTGGCTCTTAAATTTCAATTAAGGTAGCAAACAGGAAGCAGAATTGCAATTTGAATAGTGCACAACCCTGGTTGTAGTGGATGTTCAAATCATCACATTTTATTGGAAGCATTACAATGACAGTTGCTTGTTATGTCTCTTAAATTGTGCTTTTGCACAACAGAAGTCTACATGGTTGATGTTGTTTTAGACTTGAGGCTCTCTCTTTATGTCACTCTCTTTTCTCTCTCTCTCTTGCGTCTCTTTTCCTTACTCCTCCTTCCTTCCTCCTCACATCAGGTCTTCACACTTGCCTATTATCATTGGCGTAGAATGCCCTTTCATTTGTCTCAGTCACTGGCTGCAGTCTCCCGTCGAGGAGCGGTGGCGCTTGCTGTTGCCAGGCAGCCGTTGTCAAGAGTGAGGAGGAGAGAGCGCTGACGTGATGATGGAATGACAGCAGCGGGGGCCTCCAGCCTGTTGCCTCCAGGCCCCATAGTTGGCTCCTGGCCCTTTGTGGAGAGGGAAGGGGTGGGGGGGTGGGGGGGGGGGGGGGGGGTGCGGCATGTGGCAGGGCGGCAGGTTATGAGCACCCGGCTCGGGGAGGGAGACAAGAGCCCCGTAGTACTGGCTGGGCTCTGGTTTTGATTAATGGACCTCTCTCGGCCCCTGAGTGAACAATTATCAGAGGGCCGGCGCGCTCGTTCATCACTGTTACCGAGCGAGTGTGGCCCGGGCCACAGAGCCGCAGCCCGTCCGACCCAGGCAGCCTCACCTCAGCAACAGGGCCTCCCCGATCCGGGGCTCCGCGCCGCACCGCTCGGCAGCAGGGAAGGGGCATATGAGCACGCGATGGAGGGAGAGGGCAAGAGAGAGGAGGAGGAGGGAGGAGGCAGGCAATGAAGAGGAGGTTAATTTGGAGGAGTGGAAAGCGCGGCGGTAGATAAGATTTCCCTAGAGTAGGGAGTTCAGCTGGCCATTGGCCTGTCTCTCTCCCTCTCCCTCTCTCTCCCTCCCTCCCTCTCTCTCTCTCTCTCTCTCTCTCTCTCTCTCTCTCTCTCTCTCTCTCTCTCTCTCTGTGTCTGTCCCCAGCAGCTCAGTGTTGTGGCCCTGGACTTCAATGTTTTTTGTGTGCTGTTCATCCCCAGATTGTCCTCACGCTACTCTACTAAGCCAACACAGCTGGCAGCGTGTCAGAATTTTAAAAAGCATAATTTTCAACATAATCTAGAATGATCTTTTCTTTCTGAAAACCCCCTGTGGACACAAACGCGGTTTTGCTTTTTATTTTACAGCTTAGGTTATTTTCAGTGTGACTCTTATTAGATTATTGCGATAGGTAAGTAAGTGAAAGATATTGATGAAGTCCTCCAAGAACTGGCCACCTGGAGACCTGCCGATAGAGAGGAATGTTATTACTTTTATCTCCGAATCTGCTGTGGACATCTGGCAGGTGCCTTGCGTGCCGTGAATGAAGCCATAAACCACATTGACATAAAAGGCTTTATTAGTCCACGAGCAAGCCATCAAAATCCCGGCGACATATGATCAATATGTAATTTGCTGCGAGTATTATTTCTCTCGCTTGCGTAACACATCGTTGTTAGATTTAAGTTTGAATAAGCTCTTGCCTGCACAATAATTCACTTGGCCAAATGCATCATTTAGCTGTAAACTGCCTGACTTGCTGACCGTGGAGTGGTGAGTCAGAGTCTAGAACATGGCAGATCTGAAGACAGGAGACATGCAAACAGGTTTTTCCTCCTGTGACCTGATTAGTGGGCTACATACCCGTCTGACATGTCTGATGCATAGAGAGGAAGGCCTATGCCTGTTCCCTCACTGCTGTCGGAGTTTGTTTGAAGAACTTTTTTTTTTTTGTTTATATTTAGAATTTTCCCCACGTTTGGATCATAATCATTTTTTTTCTTCTGTGCGGAAATTACCATTTCTTCCAATGAATCATGCCTAACAAGTCTCGTAGCTAATGACTGGGATGATTTATATGAGGCAAATGAAAATGAATTGTTGTAGCGCAGAAGTATGGCAAAGTGTGTCACTGGTGCTTATGCAAGTCGCAGAGTAACTCATTATTTTTTATCTGTGTACTTCCTTCTCTGCGATTGCACAATAAATATCCAATACAAGTAATAATTGCAAATAGAGGAACCCAGCAATTTGCCTGTTATTTACCTGGAGTCCATTAGTCAATTAACACCGACCTCAATGGGTAGAGGGGGAGGAACATAGAACTCTAATGGGCTGTCCAGCAAGACATTATTGATGCTCTGCATTGCACCTAAACCACATTGCACTGCTATTAAAGTCTTTTCCCTTACATTGATTTCCCTCTTTATGTATACATAATGATCCTCCTCCCCCCAGATTATGTGTACTGCAGTGAAACCTCTTAAACTTTTATAGCCTGCCGAAGAAGCCCTCAGCTTTAGTATGCAGCAATTTCCCTCTGTGGATCCTCAGTGCTGGAGTATTGATTAGAGGTGAGTCATATTCCAGCTCTCTTTGTTGTCTTTTGGTGCTGGTTGAGATGGCGTGCTGGTTTGTGATGATAAAATGGCTGATAATGAGTCTAATAGTGTTCTTCTTTTGTTGTAGTGTGAGATGGTTATTTGCTATGCTAGTATATTTATGGGGCAGTTAACACTTCCTAGCTACTGTACATCCACTAGGAATCTCCTTACTGATTTTCTCCAGAATGTATGCATGTAGATGCTCTCTCTCTCTGACTCTCTCTCTTTCTCTTTCTCTCTCCTTCTCACTTGCTCTCACTCTCTCAGTGCTTTCTCTCTCCATCTCAACATCCCATCATCTCTGACGCAAGATGTGTGTTTTAAAAAAACAAACAAATCTATTGCATGTGTTCTGTCCATCCTCTCTCTCCCTCCCCCTTTCCCTCTCTCTCTCGATCCTTCACTCTCTCCCTCTATCTCTCCCGGTCCACTCCTTTCTCGCCTCTGCCCCCCCCCCCCCATCTCTCGCTCACATCTTCATTTCATTCCATTTTCCGAGGAGCTAGATGGAAATTGAGTGGGAGGGCAGGGTGAGCCTGGATAAGATGGAAGTGTCTGAAAAAAGAGGACAAAAATAAAACCCAATTTCAGTGGTACCCCTGGACCCACCTCTCCGCCGCGGCACCAACGCACCATCCACGCCAGCGGATCCATCTCCTGTTACACCGGCAGAATCTCAAGCACTGACAGCCAAGTGAGTGGCGCTGCACGACAAGGGCTCTCTCACTCTCCCTCCTCCTCGCACTCTGCCCACAAACTAGGGCACCAAATATCTCCCCGCAGGCGTATTTGTTGTAGTAAATTGACTCTAGGAGGAAACCCAGAGGTTTTTTGGATGGTTAATGGAGTGGAGTGCTGGACATACCTTTAAGGAGGACAGACAGAGAGAGAGAGAGAGAGAGAGAGAGAGAGAGAGAGAGAGAGATACGATAGAGGGACAGATGAAATAGAAAGAGAGAGTGGGAGATGAGGGAGAGGGAAAGTGGGCTGCAATATAGTAGGAAGGATAAAAAACTAACATGGTCAGGGGGAAACCGAGTGTGTATGCAATGCATGCGTGTGTGTGTGTAGGTGTGTGTGTGTTAGCAGATGAGAGAGAGAGAGAGAGAGAGAGATGGCTTGCACCTCTGACTTTGTGGAGACTCTGTGGGCCAGATTAAGTGTAAGCCCCTCATCTGGAGAATTATCAGCCCCGAGAATCAGCCCTCTCAGGTGCTCTGCGGAGCCCAGGCCCAATATGACAGCAAATGACTGTGACAAAGTAGAGAGCCGGCCGAGCATCTGTCAGGGAAGGGAATAGCTTTTCCTCCACTCCTGATGGAAACACCGCTCTATTGCTTCCACCATCTTGCTGACCTGGTCAGAACCAGAGGGAAGGTTCTGGAAGAAGACTGACAGGCTGCACCAAAAAAGAAAAAATCATAGGAGAGACACTATTTCCTCCATGGCATGTGTACCTTAGAGATAATTCAGATGCATACTGAGCGATATCTATAAACAGCACAGTCTGCAGGTGATGACAGGTATCAGTCTTGCTCATCATAGTGGAAAAGACCTAGCTTGAAGCATTTATGGTAGTTCTGATAGCTGATATTGCTGTGCCAAGTGGTCTTACTGTGCTCCTGATTCCCATATGGGTAGGATTGCTGATGAGAGATAGGAAATGGAATTTGTGTCTGCTGTGTGGTTCTTGAGGGAGAGAGACAGCCAGATATCCTCCTACACCAATCATTTTAGCTCAGCATATCAGCTCAGTTGCTAACCATCAACGTATCAATACCGCGCTGTTATTTTCTTTTTTTGTACAGAGTTGAAAATTAGGCCAGTGTTCACCATCGATCTCCCACTCAAACACACTTGCCCTTGTACTTATTCTCCTCTTTTGGTGTTGAGCGTTGAAGTATTGTTCAGACCAGATGACTGACAGCACTCCAAGACATCCCAGAAGGACGCAGCCGCTCTGTGTTTCAGAAGAAAAGGGGGGAAAAACATTCTCTGAGAATCCAATCTCTCTGTGAAGGCAGAGAAAATGATGTATGTGTGTGTGAGAGAGAGAGAGCAAAAAAAGGAAAAGTAGAGGGAAAAAATGATTCAGTGAAGCTTCCTCACACCTCTCCTTCCTAAGACCTCCTCTCTGAGCGCCCGTGTCTCTGGGTCATGGATATCATCATTCTCATACTCTCATGACACTTGTATGTTGAGCTGCCAGGCCTTAACTGCTCAAAAGGCTTTATGTTCATATGAGGTCCTCCTGGAGGAGGCCTTGAAGACCCCAGTGTAAGAGACAGGGAGAGGGTGGAGGATGGGGGCATCCCTTATCATACCTGTTCATTCTTACTCGTCGCTCGACTTATCGTGACTAAATTCAAGATGGCTGCAAATGCTAAACTTCGTGAAGATACTGTCTGTATAAATCGTCTTGTAAGTAAACTACCAGTGCTTTTTCAAAGTTCTCAATGTCTCGTTTTAAATGTCGGGGCCCTCGGAAGTCTACCAATGAAGTGTGGAGATACATTGAGCCTCGTAAATGGTGTAAAACAGTTTTTTATTTGCATGGCTAGCCCGATGCCGAAGCACCACCATTGAAAAAGCTGTTGGTAGCATCGGCTAACTAGCGCCAGATTTTGGAGTGCAGGGGACAAGCCGAGATGGGCTATGAGACATACGTTCACACTCGGTATCATGTTTCAACAAACTTTAGGTCAATATCACACCGGAATTCTCCTTTAAGGGAAATGTACTGAGTAGTATTATCCATTTAGAGCCAAGGCTACAGTATTGCGCACCTAATGATAATGCATTGGTGAGTTTCAATGCACAACATAGTTATTCTTAATAGAGACATTGTTGAAATGAAGACATTAATTCATTTATACTCCATTTAAAACTGGACATGAGCACATGACGCACACACATTTAACAAAGGGCTTTTTATGCAAGCATCCTTTTATTTCTTGAAATCTGCCATTACAACTGTAAAATGGTAGAAATCACACAAGCCTGAGAACAAGCGAGGTCATGCCTCCACGGTTGTTTTCTCAAACACATACTCTCTTTGCTGTGTTTTCTCAGAAGATAGAGGACAGAGATCACAGATCTCAGTGGGGGACAGGACATACAGATCTCTCGAGATAAGGGCTAAAAAGGAGGGGATGGTGTGAATGCTGACGCGTCTTAAATATTTGTTTTTCACCGAGCACAGCAGGGCTCCAAAACCCACATCCGAATGGCACTAGTACATTATTCAGTCACACTACATTCAGAATATATTCGCTTTCCCTGGGTGGTACTCTAGCAGCAAGAGCCCGGTTCGTTGTTCAACTGTGATTTTGCCTACAGGCAAAACCCTGAAGGCTTGAAGCATTGTGTATCAGGGAAACAGCAGTAAGATATGATATTATTCATCATTGCATGATTGGTCTACTTGCCCTCTGAGACCAATTTGTCCTTCATTTTAGATTTGAGAAATAACTTATAAACAAAGATTAATATATACAAACAACTGACAGTACAAGTTTTTCTTTTTTTTTTTAAGTGCACGCACACAAACACACACCGATACATTCACACAAACACACACACGTAGGTACACAGCCTAACTTCCTCATTCTCCATTGTGGTATGTTTTGTATCACACTGAGACAGATGTTTCCGGTGTATTGATAAAACATCCAAAGAAATCCAGTTTCTACACAGCATACAGACACCAAGGACAATAGTCCAACTCTATATTTCCTGTTGAGATTCTTCCAGGTGTGATGAAAAGTCGACACTCAGGTATGGATCCAGAACTCTAATGAGAGAGACACAAAGAGGAACACACATTACACCCTATGCAGGGGAGAAAGTTGAGGTCAAAGGTGAGAAGATGAGTAATAGTTCTTTTGTCCAGCTGGCTGGCTGTGGCAGAGCTAAACAGGAAATTACAGTAGGATTTTGGACTTTAGTGAGTGTAATAACACATAAATAAGTTAAAATCACAACTGGTATGCACAAGCACTAACCAAGTCCCTTTGTATATATTGATCCTCTACCATGGGTGCAAGGGTCACGAGAGGGGTCTATACCTCATGTGATCTTAAATATTGTGTCATGTAGTGTCTGGATGTTGTCTTGTCATGACTACACAAAGGCAAATCCCTAGCAACGACTAAACTGTACAGTAAATATAGAATCTTGAATCAGTGAGATGGTGTATTCGCAGTGTGAGCTTACAGATAAAAATGCGCAGGCACATGCCGCACATGGCGACGACCGAGGCGATGCTGAGAGCGCGGCCGCACTCGCCGCTCATCAGGCAGCGGTGGGTGCCCCGACAGCACTGCACACAGCAGTTGTCCTCGTCCTTGTCGGCCTTGGACTCGGTGGAGTGGGCCTGCGCCCTCGTGACCGGCTCAGGCTGGTTCGTCTTCACGTTCTCCACCCGCTGGACTTTCACTTCCTCCTGGTAGATGTACGGTGAGTTCTTCATGTTCTCCGCGTAGACCTCTTTGTTCACATAGTCGGACTCCATTGCTGTGTAAGATTTTGGTCCGGGCCTACAAAATTGATCAGTGAAACAAATTGTATTCCCAAAATGGTGTTCTGATGTTAAAAAGGGCCCTACACTGGCACCAGACTCTCACCTGGAGACCAAACGGCTATCACAACTAAATTAGCATCCAAAAGCCTAATGGCTCTCAAAACTGAATTAGCATTTACATTGTAATTTCAATAGAAGGACTAAAAGGCTCATCTAGCCAATTTGGACAAAGGGAGTTACCAAAAAGAAAGTGAAACCAACAGCTTTTAAGTGGGTGTTTGTACTCAAATGTTTTGTTATATTGTGTGCCATTTTGCAGTTTAATTCACTTTGATGCTAGTGTTTCCAAGGTATCATTGCTTACCGTCACTGAATCATTGTGTGCCTTGCATATTATTTTGCAACATATTTAGAAGCCATCCTCCATTTTTTCTTACAGCTGTGTCCAGGGCGGGAGGAGGACCAGTGATGCGAGTCAGGGCAAAGAATACATTGGCCTAATTAAAGATTCTTTATTCTATCCAGTATCCACCCAGGACATACAGTGTGCCATATTTTATGAATACAGTTCCTCTAGTGGTATTGACCTACTTGGTGAGGGAAATACTTTGTTCCTAGATGTTATCTTTAATCTCACACAGGTGAAAAACACAACAGCCTGAGTGACATTGTTGTGAGAGGTGTGGCACTTCAATTGTGGATGGTAGGAATGTGACAACCAGGATACAAATAAGGAAAGTACTAGATAAACATCCAACGTGATTTAATGTTATTTTAAAAGCCATTTCTCACCAAAGGAGGGAATTGGCAATACAGTTTTGAAATTATGGTATTGCTTAAAAAGACCTACTATTTTCTTAAGTGGATGAATGGCGTAGCAACTATAACTGAAAGCAAACCAAAATAGCTTTCCATGGAATTTTGAGAGAGAGGAGAGGGAGACAAAAGATGTCTGAGAAACACTGTAAAATAGGCTTCATCTCAGTACTAGATTAAAATTCTAACATCCCATAGAGGAAAATTTAGAAAAATCAGAGCAGTGCTTTTGAAAGACACCTGAATGTATGCCATCTTTACCTTGTCCTCCTTCTATTGGGTCACTCTTTTTCTGTTTCAGTCCAACTTCACACCTTTTCGACCCTCTTTGGCTCTACTCCACAGTCTGTATCTACTGAAATCGCTTCAGAGTGATCACACACACACACACAGGTTTTTAGGGCAATCAAGACTCCTCCTTCAGCTTTGGTATTCGATGCGCTCAATGGCCTTTTCAACGGGGCGTGGAATCAGGTTTGTCCAGCTTGTCGCCCAAGAGGAAGTTAGGATGCATGTGCGTCAGTATTTTCCCAAAGAGAGATTTACTTAGTTATTTTGGTGTCCTCATAAGGTGCACCTCACCGCAGTCATTAGGCCATTTTAACATGCTCTTTCCCCATACTAAATTTGAAGAAGTACTGAGAGAAATAAATCTTTGAAAGAACCCATTTGTAAAAGTTTATTTACAATCTTACAGCAAGATTAGACAACACTCTTATGGCAACTAAAGGCATTTTGTGTTGCCATTGTTCAAACATCACAAAATTAGTTGAACACTCCATCTACTAAAAAAAACAAAAATGGTGAGCAACCCAATAGTAAGACAGAGGAGAATGTGACTTCTGTGACTCAGTCCACTTGCCTGTCCTCCTTAAAGTGGTCTCTAGACCCTTTCTCTTGCACTGCGGAGTACTGATCTGTATTAAACACAAAGACATGATAAACTTACGACAGAAGTTGAGCACAGTTATACACATAGCACATCAGAGATAAGTAATGCAAGATATAAGATGAATAGGACGTACGTGACTCAGCCGGCTGTGGTGTCTGCCCAGTGAAACAGTAGCAGGCGTATGCGAAACAGAACGTGTAGAGGCAGTCGCGTGGGCACAGGCAGTCACAGCAGCCCACACAGCCCTGACAGCAGACGTCACAGCAGTGGTCCAGACACGTGCCCATGCTGGAGGGCGAACAGCATGGGGAGGCCTTGTGATCGTCGGTCTGGGGCCGGGATCCTAAGGCTTTACACCACCCTACTCCCATGACTATACACACACACACACACACACACACACACACACACACACACACACACTTTTAAATCTGTAAACATGCAACATGAAAACACTCTCAAACTAAGGCAAATACACAAAACACTAATAGACTTACTGTGGCTGTTCTCATACCCACACGGACATTGCAAAACTCAAATGATCCCAACAAGCCTCTGACTTGATTTATGAGGGGACCCAGGGTAGTAAAAGCAGCCATTTTAATTCACAGAGCGGTTCAGGCCACACACACATACACGTTTATGTTGTGGACCAAAAGCTTATGAGGAACAAATTATTTAAAACTTCTAAATCTGTAAACATGCAACATGAAAAACACACTCTCAAACTAAGGCAAATTCACAAACAAGGATAGACTTACTGTGGCTGTTCTCATACCCACACTAACGCTGCAAAACTCAGCACTCAAACGATCACAGCACACATGCCTCTGGCTCATTTTATGAGGGAGTCCATGGCAGTAAAAGCAGCCATTTAACCAGTCACAGAGTGGCTCAGGCATGCACAAACCCAGTCCCCACTCCTCTCTGTCTGATGAGTAACATTCCTGTACCTCTCTGCATGCCTTTATACCCAGGGGACCCTTGTCCCTCCCTCCTGCCCTCCCTCTCTCCTTACTTCTGTGAAGAATCAATGATTAGACAGAACGACCCATGATCACTCGTCTGAACAGGGCACCTTCATATCGGCAGAGGGCCATTATGACAGGGATGGGTGGGCCTTTGATGGAGCTGCCTTGTTTATGGGCGGCTGTCGATCCAGCGCCACAGTTCGCTGCTTGTCCTCACTCGCCTAACACTTCTCTCCATGTGTGTTTTATTATTCATCACGACCACTCTCTCTATGGCAGGTGACTAGGGCCCAGGTGCACCAGGTGTGCGAGATCACCCTTAATTGCCTTAGGGATAAGAAACCTGTTCTCCCCCATGCTGAGGGTTCCCTCCTCTTTTGCTGTACATGCCCCTAGACACTGACTGGCACTACACTGTTTTACACTCCATTGCACTGATTTTCTTAATATCTTTATTATATTCTTCAATAAATATACTTGATTTACTTATAATCTGTGTGCGGCCTCCCCTGTATGTTTCATGCTAGAGCTGGTATGATACACTCAGTAGGGTAATGGCAGCCAGGTGGAAGAGCATGCAAATGATGAAGAGATGGGTTTTAGTTGAGTTTGTTGTGTTGTGTCTCTTTGGGGAAAAGTACGGAAGGCTACTACATTTTTGCCCATTGCTTGACCAACTTAGTTTAAAGGCCCATTCAGAAAAAAACAGGATGAGACTGGCCACAATGTACTGTAAAAAGACAAGAGTTTTCTGTGAATATCTCGAGAACCGTAGGGTTTAGGGCAAATTATTTTTGTATGTTGGTCTCCAGGGGCCATGTCAACACATCCTATATCCACTCATTTGACTGCATTCAAATCTAAAAAAAAAAAAAATCTTGAATTTCAATCAATAAAGTATCTATCTACTGTATCTCTATCTAGGGGCCTATCTAAATCGCTACATCTCAAAATGGATTTCCGCGACACTGGACTCATTTCGTTGTGGCACGCCTCATATCCTCTGATTTTAATTACAAATAGGCGATTTACGCACAGCTCAGTTTTAAGAAACTAAAAGCCCAAAGTTGGAGACCATATAGAAATTTGCTATAAACCCGGATTCCTAGAAAGGCTGATTGGGGGCCAAGCAGCGAAGCGGAAGAGTTACTAGCTTTTCCTATTATTATACTTCTGCCATAGACTGGAGTCTATGGCAGCCCATAGAACGCCTGGCTAAAAAGTGCAGATTTTTTGGCAGAAAGTTTCGGGACACTCCACTGACCATTCACACTCATGGACCTCTAAACCCAGCCATCTAGCGCCACCAACAGGTCAAAATCTGGCCAAAAATTGAACCGCTGGGTTTAAAGTTATGAAATTTGCCACACTGATTCAGCACTGTCCTATGATCACTCTCACCAATTTCCAGAACTCTATGCCCAACACTCTAGCGCCACCAATGGGTCGAACCTGGATTGCATTCACACATGTGACCATTGAATGGTGCGTCCGATTTTGACATATCAGGCACCGTTGGAATCCCTGGACCGACCTAAGTTCAATGGCCCCTATTACGTCACTTTCCGCAATATTGGACATCCGCCATATTGGATTTAGTCCAAACTCTATGAAAAGTTTCAGCGGTCATAAATTTCATCCGATTTTCATGGAACTCGGCAGAGATGATCTTCTTCCCGAGCCGCACAAACGATACTTGCCAGATTTTTCAATTTCATTTTTGTTTGCCTGTAACAGCCAATCAAATACGGCGACGAAGCCGCCAAACAGGAAGTGGACTAACATCTCCGTGACGCTTTGAGTTAACATAACAAAACTCGATACCGTTAGTCAGGACACTGTCACAATCACTCACAGCAATTTTCATGCATATACATTGAACGCTCTAGCGCCACCACCAGTTCAATGCTGGACATGCGTTCATGCGCGTGATCTTTGACTCTTTTGTCTGATTTTCACATTTCAAGTGAGCTTGTATCTCAGCAATTCTTGGATGTATGAAGTCCAAACTTGATACAGGGACATAGTAGCTGATTGTGAGGACATGCAAGGAAAGTGGTCTCATTTGGCCTCTAGGGGTGCTGTAATAGACAAATTGAGCTCACATCTCAGCAACTCTTTGGTGTATGAAGTCCAGGGACATGGTAGCTGATTGTGAGAATGCACAAGGACATTGGTGTAATTTTAGCCTCTAGGGGCAGTATAACAAAGTAAATGAGCTTATTTCTCAGCCATTCTTTATCCAATTGTAATCAAACTTGCTGTGAGTGCTTGCTCATGCCATTGCAACGCCATTCCTGCTATAGCGCACTGCTTGGCCCCCACATTGTTGCTTGCAGCTATATTTGTATAAGGGATTGCGTTACACCTTTGTGTTCGTTAAGGTCTGCTGTTTATTCTGATATATGGTTTGTCATGTTGAGCCAAGAGTTTGTGAGATATTTCAGACTAGGCTGCTTCGCGAGTAATTCAACAGAGAAGAATGGGCTGTCACATTTTGTGTCCGTCTGCCTCATAGGTCTAAATAGTAGCGTATTCCATGAAGGTGTGGCAGACCGAATTAAAGGTGCTCTAAGCGATGCCATATACGTTTTTTAGGCTAAAACATTTTATGTCACTTACATCACCTACCCAACCGCTAGCTGTCTGTGTCCTTAAAGGGACACCAGGCAAGCCTGATGCTTTTTCTCTACGAAACTCCCCCTCGCTCGGTCTGAAGCGCTTTTCCTTTTCTTTGCATCTTCCGTCAAGGATTTTCGCTGCTTCTTCGCCAGCTCTGCCATTATACACACGTTTGCAACAATCGCTAGCGTTTCGTTAGCCTGCCTCTGTGCTGTGGATGCAGGATGTAAACTGATCCTGCTTCGGTCGGCGGGTCAGAGTCTTCATTCGCCCTGTAATGAGGCATTTAACCATATACCGACTTGCGAAGATGAGTAATTAACACGAAAACGTTGCCTGGTGTCCCTTTAATATCACTGTAAAAACCACAGGGAGCCGCACGGGAGGGAGGGGGAGGAAGTACCTGCTGTCGGTCTAATAACATATTTATGCCTTAAACTTGTCTCCTGTCATTTAGAAACAATGCTGTGGTCAAGTCTAGTCATCAACAGAAGGATTGCAAAAAAAAAACTAGAAATGTAATTCCAAGGAAGGAATTATTGCATGTAAATGCAAAAAGGCTGTTGTGTAAAAAATAAAAAATTACTTACAGTATGATTATTCAGATTACATAGACCTACACAGTATTCTTGAAAACCACTTACTAGGTTAGATGTGGACTATCAATTTCTCATGGTCAATTAAGTCGCAACCCATATTTTAACGTTCATGTGGTAAGATGTGCAAAGTGCTGTAGCCTACTTGCAGAGCCGGACAGTAACGGAGTACATTTACTTGAGTACAGTACTTGAGTACAATTTTGAGGGATCTGTACTTTACTCGAGTATCATTTTTGGGGAGTACTCATGACTTTACTCAAGTACATTTGAGATGCAAATATTGTACTCTTTACTCCACTACATTTCTATCCATAACCGTGAGTACCAGTTGCTTCTTCTAAAAAAAAAAAAGGAAAAAAGAAAAATCTCGGAAACCCTCAATTTGTTGTTTCCCTCTCAAACGTGATTGGATTGTGCAGGCACCACTGATTGGGACAGCCTATCAGCAATCACCTTCAGCTTTCTGCCAAAGTCAACTCCATGGTCAGATTTAGATAAGACACGAAACCATGAACGAAACAATGAATGAAGACGCAGCAGGTCCATCCCGGGAATGTGCCAACCCATGGCCCCACCTCGCCAGACAATTTTCTGAACAAGTTAATGATAGTGTTCGCTTCAAGTGTTTCAATTACAAAATAGTATTTTGTATTTGAAATACGTATTTTAAATACATGTATTAGAAAAACTGCCCATCCCTGGCAACATGGGAAAAAGATGAAAATGACTATTTTACTTTCAATTCCTTTTACATTCTCCAAGGTATTAACATTAACATTTTTCATAACTCCATGTAGGACGTTTCTGTACATAAATGTAAGCACTGTGGCAGTAGTAATGCATTTTTTAGAAAATCTACTCTTGATACTCAGGTACTTTTAAAAACAAGTACTTCAGTACTTTTACTTAAGTAGACATCTGACTGTTGTACTTTTACTTGTACTTGAGTAAAATTTAGCAAAGGGTATCTGTACTTTTACTCAAGTAATGAAGCTGTGTACTCTGTCCGCCTCTGCCTAAAACATTCTTACAGAGGTTACAGATGACACAGGGGTCAGAGTCAGAGGATGGTAACCAGATTTCACTATATATGTAAGGTATACTAAACATTCAATGAGAGACATATAAAAATTATCCCACATAATGATATAGTCCTCACGCATCAATATAGTTCTCAGAATAAGTCTCAGTGTAGGTCTCAGGATAAGTCTCAGTATAGTTATGTGCACAGCAGAGGAAGTTCAGCCTCCTCTAAAATATCACGGAAAATTGCATCAAATAATACTGTATTACATTAGCCTACTATTCCAACTAGAACATGTTAAAAACGTGTTCAACTTCATGGCTAGTTCGTTTTGCTATACGGTTTTGCCATCATTTATCATGATTTCGCACCCCTAATCCATTGAAACTAATTGCCCCACTGGGGGACAAGTAAAGGCATTGATTTATTTATTTATTGCACGATATAACACGATCCATCAAAAACTCCATAGATGCTCGGCTTCACTGGGCTTTCAATGGCTCTACAGAGTGGGCTGATCTCAGTGCAGAAAAGCTAGATGTTTATTGGACAAATGCCACAAAATCGTCATTTCCAGGGAAGCCTGGCGTCTCTGGTAGTGAATGGGGCAATGGGATGGCCCAGACGCCGAGCTTCTGTATGATGATTGAAGGAACCGTCATAGTGGCTGGACCCTTTTTGATTGACAGCATATTTTGCGATCGGAGAGGAAGAGTTTCAAGTTCAGGGATGCGTTAACGTTAGTGTTGGCAGGTGAGGCCAACAAGGCATGGCAAGTTGCAGCTTAAATTCTCATGTATTTGTGTTGCAATACAGTCGGTTTCTATTTGTTTTTTGTACATATCCTACTCTAAATAAAACCGTAACGTGGATTTACAGAGTTTGTGACTTGCTTTTGTTTTAGTTGTGTAGTTGTAGCCAGATAGCTCACTATATAACTAGCCTGGCTACATTATGCTAATGTTTACTTGAATTTTAAAAGCCATTTGATAGTCTTCCCCACCAGGGGAGATTCTAAATAAAACAGCAAGGCAGACAAACATATAAAATAGTCACAGAGAAATAACTCCAGTAGGCTCCCAAATAGCCTATTTAAACTCCCCCCAAAGTGAACTTAAATGTAGTCAAGCCAGCTGCCATGTCTTAGAACTCTAATGTATACCCCTATTCCAAAGAGCAGCAACCACCACTGCAGTTAAAAATATAAAAAAGTTTTTGAAAATAAAAATAGGCTTAGCTGATGCAAAAAAATTTATATTTCGCCTCCGAGGAGGATCGACGTAAAATGAGGATAGAAGTAAAATGAGAATAAAGGGTTTAGCAAAGGTATATCAGTCTGGGGGGAGTAGGCTATTTGCTGAAGCTGCTTTGCCATTTTAGTTAACCTAATTAGTGTTGCACGATCATGCAGCAAAAGCTGCATATGGGTAGGTCCTGTAACAAACTTCCAGAGGCTGGCAAATTCGAGCAGGTTCCTTTAATTAATGGAAACACAAGGATTGAGACCCCGTTTACATGTATATGGTTATTCTGAAAAAACTGAGACATTTCCCTTCGTTTACACACAAACAGAGAATTCGCCTCTGAAAACTATTCTTTCTAAAAACTCCGGCCAGAGTGAAGATTTTGGAAAACTTTGTTTGCACGTTTGCATGTAAACTGAGCAAAAACTGAGTTTTAGGCAGCCGACGTCACAGTATGCGCCAGAACTTGCACCTGCACCAAAAGTGCGACCTATGTTCAAAAGAGAAAGAGGAAGTGATTTGTTGCTGCTGTTGCCATTTTCTGGATTCTGATTGGCTAACGTGGGCTTGAGCTTCTCGTAACACTGCCACCTACAGGTTTGGCATGTTCTTGATGGCATATATACACGGGTTAGTGTAAACTAAAACTTTTCTGAAAACTGACAGGTGATGCACAATGTTATTTTTGAAAACAGATAGGGTGAAATGTCGGTTTATGAAAAAAGCCGGCCACATGTAAACGTAGCCTGAGAGGACAGAGTGAGAAGAGGTTCCTGGACAAGTTCCCACCTCCTTAGGTTTAACCCCGAACGCCCGTATGAAAACGAGTCTATAGCCACCGAGTGGAGGGATCTTACAGTGCATACGTAAGGGTCATTCCACGTCAATTCAACCAGGGCCCACGCACTTAGGTCTCAAAAAATTCTGAAAAAATTACCAGGTGTACCTATGTTACCCAGGAGACACACTGTAAAATTACTCTTATGTAAGATCAATACTTTCCAAGATACAGCCAGTTACACCCCCCTCCACCCCTCACAGGGGGAGGGGGGTGTCGATTTTGTTCGGCCTCTTTTTTTGTCAAAGTTCACAAGCCCACAGCGCAAGAACTAAACCATGTAGGAGGCTCAAATTGTGCATGCTGGTACATAAATAGGAATAGTATGTAGCAAAATCGTCACATTTGGTCTGGATAATCCTGCATGGTCATAGCTGTCCCTCAAAGTTGGCTGGGCTCTGTTTAAGCCTTCAGAAGACATATTTGTACTCAACATAGGCTCTTGATTTATTTTCCTTACTGAGATAAGTAGAAACACTCTCACAAAAAACAATGAACAGAAAATAAATTCCTTCAGGGTCTGAAGAGAAGACCTTACAAGTCTAAAAAATCATGTTGGTTCTCATTTTCAGAGCACCCAAACACCTATATGTATTGTATACACTTGTATACATAATCTATAACACCAATATGTTTTGTATAGAGCTACCACAGGTTACTCTATACAACCACAGGTGGCAGTGTGGTGACTCTATATAAAACATATTGATGTCAATGGGGCATTTTGCCCATGTTCAGGGTAGAAAATAAAAAAGAAAGATTTGCATAGTCAATTGCATTGCAAGTCAAATTGGTGTTTTCAAAAAGAAGGGATAATGGAGAATAAAGAAAAACATATACAGACTTGTGAGGTCTGCTGTTCAGACCCTGAAGGGATTTGTTTTCTGTTCATTGCTTTTTGTGAGAGTGTTTCTACTTATCTCAGTAAGGAAAATAAATCAAGAGCCTATGTTGAGTACAAATATGTCTTCTGAAGGCTTAAACAGAGCCCAGACAAAAACTCCAATAAAATTTGTATCAACTTTGAGGGACAGCTATGACCATGCAGGATTATCCAGACCAAACGTGACGATTTTGCTACATACGATTCCTATTTATGTACCAGCATGCAAAATTTGAGCCTCCTACATGGTTTAGTTCTTGCGCTGTGGGCTTGTGAACTTTGACAAAAAAAAGAGGCCGACAAAATCGACACCCCCCTCCCCCTGTAAAACTGGCTGTATCTTGGAAACTATTGATCTTACATAAGAGTAATTTTACAGTGTGTCTCCTGGGTAACATAGGTACACCTGGTAATTTTTTCAGAATTTTTTGAGACCTAAGTGCGTGGGCCCTGGTTGAACTGACGTGGAATGACCCGTAAAGTATTCACAGCGCTTCACTTTTTCCACATTTCATTATGTTACAGCCTTATTCCAAAATGGATTCAATTCCTTCTTTCACCTCAAAATTCTACACAATACCTCATAATGACAACATGAAAAAGGTTTTTCTTAAAATGTTTGCAAATGTATTAGAAATAAAGAACGAAAATATAATGTACATAAGTATTCACAGCCTTTGCTCAATACTTTGTTGTGGCACCTGAGACAAGGTGTCAGGTGAGCAATTACAGCCTCAAGTCTTTTGGAATATGAAGCCACAAGCTTGGCACACTTATCTTGGGCCAGTTTCACCCATTCCTCTTTACAGAACCTCTCGAGCTCTATCAGTCTGTCAGTGCACAGCCATTTTCAGATCCCTCCAGAGATGTTCAATGGGATTCAAGTCTGGCTGGGCCACTTTAGGACATTCACAGAGTTATCCTGAAGCCACTCCGTTGATAGCTTGGCTGTGTGCTTAGGGTCATTGTCCTGTTGAAAGATGAACCGTCGACCCAGTCTGAGGTCGAGTGCGATCTGGAGCAGGTTCTTCCAGGATGTCTCTGTACATTCATCTTTCCCTCAATCCTGACTAGTCTCCCAGTTCCTGCCACTGAAAAACATCTCCACAGCATGATGCTGCCACCACCATGCTTCATTAGGGATGGTATTGGGAAGGTGATAAGCAGTGCCTGGTGTGTCCTCCAAACATAACGCTTGGCATTCACGCCAAAGAGTTTGAGCTTTGTCTCATCAGACCAGAGAATTTTGTCTCTCATGGTCTGAGAGTCCTTCAGGTGCCTTTTGGCAAACTCCAGGCGGGCTGCCATGTGCCTTTTACTAAAGAGGGGCTTCCGTCTGGCCACTCTACCATACAGGCCTGATTGGTGGAGTGCTGCAGCGATCGTGGTCCTTTTGGAAGGTTCTTATGATTTTGAATAAGTTTGTAACCCCGCCCCCCCCCAATTTTTTTTTTTTTTTTAAATGAACGAATTCATAGCCTAGTAGTGTCATGGCTAATAATAGCCTATATTAATTTTGCCACCTTTGTAACATTTACCCTTATCTTAGTTTTAGTTTACCGTGGTGTATGACTTTAAACAGCGAGTGTGCTTGGTATGATGATCAGCTCCTCTAATGCAGGGCAACTTGAAGTTTTATGAAAATAATTTACGAACCAGAACATAAAGACCATGAAGCTGCTATTTCTTGCAGCTGTTAAAACACCCGCTAAGTTTAAATACCCAGCAACATTAGTTTTTGCAGTACAGATTATTATGACCGCCGCGCAGCGAAGAATTTTTTTTTCTTTTTCGCATGGCCAAATTTCCGTCAAGGATTCCCGGGACACTGAAAGTACACGAAACTTGGTGGGCATGTAACCCCACATGGATAGCATGGAACCATCATTTTTCGTTTTGATCTGTAGCCCCCCGCTGGACTGGACCCCCCCGAAAGGAGGGTAGGGCAGACACAGTTTTCTGTGAATATCTCGAGAACCGTAGGGTTTAGGAGGACCACCTTTTTTTTGTATGTTGATCTCAAGGGGCCATGTCAATCCATTCCATAACCACTCATTTCATGTATAGTGCCACCTAGTTAAACACAAAAAAGTAAAAATGAGGTGTTGTAATCACAGGTATCTGTGACCTAACATAGTCAAAACTGCACGAAATTGGAAGTGTAGGATCATTATGACACCCTCTGAATGCATGCCAAGTTTCGTGGAATTCCGTTCATGGCGGGCCACACAATAAATTCATATATGTTACTATACACCAACTGGCCTGTAGGTGGCCGAATATCTCGTGAACCGTAGGGCCTAGGAGGACCACCTTTTTTTGTATGTTGGTCTTAAGGGGCCATGTCAACCCATCACATTGCCACTTATTTCATGTATAGCGCCACCTAGTTAAAAATTAAAAAGCAAAAAATTAGGTGTTTTCATCACAATATCTCTGGCTGACATGGTCAAAACTGCACGAAATTGAAAGTGTAGGATCATTATGACCCTCCGAATGCATGCCAAGTTTCATGAACTTTCGTTCATGGGGGGCCATACAATACAATAATTTATGTGTACATTTAGTGACCGTACACCAACAGAGTTTTCTGTGAATATCTTGAGAACCGTAGGGCCTAGGATGACCAATTTTTTGCGTATGTTTGCCTCCAGGGGTCATGTTAACCCATTCTATATGCACACATGTGCATAAACAGATACACACGCACACACATACATTCACAGTAATCATACGTATGACACATACTCACACAGTAGACATATGTACGTATGCATGCACATGCACAGACACAGGCACATACGCAGGCACACACACAAGCACATGCACGCACACACACACACACACACACCCACCCACACACACATAAACATAAACATGTACACACACACATGCACACAATTCAAGAATTTCTCAGAATTATGAACAGGCAAAATGGGGGTGGGGTTGTATAAAATGTATTTTACATGTGAAATCTATGAACTAATCATGTTTTGATACTTGTTGTCTAGCAGATACCAGTGAGAATTGAGTGTGCATAATGCAATTCAGTGAGACAGTTAGAATCAGGGGCGCAGGAGATATTTTGAAAGTGAGGGGGACCAAATTGTGAACACAAACCCATAGTGAGATCAGATTTCCAGATATCGGATCGCCACCTCTGGCCCACTTTCGACCATCATATTTTAAACTTGCTAGAATATTAAGATAATATCATTGATTGTTTTCAAAATATTTTTTGATTAAAATTGTCAAAACTGTGAGATGAGCACAACGCCAGATCTGCCCTTAGACCAGCTTCTTGCTATGTGCAATTCTACTTTTATTTAATTTTATATATACTTTTATTTAGATTTATTTGACACTACTTGGGCCAATGGTAGAATACTCTAAAAGCAACATGATGTTGATATTTTATGAAGCCATGAATGAATCATCATGCCTATGATCCAAACATAGACTACATGATCAAATAGCCTAGTTAGGCCTACAGTACCTAAATTGTCTGGTATAAACCAAACCAACTCTCCACTATGTGTCTGCAGTTAATATTTATGCAATGTTAGAACATGTTGGCTTAACAAGTTACCAGTCCAGAACACACAGAAAATTGCAACAGAAAGTTGCCTTTATAATCAACTACTATTTGTTCCAACAGCATTTAAACAAAGCATTTATAAAATTGAAAAAAATATATATTACAAAAGAAGTAAAATAAAATACTGTTACTGTAGTAACTGTACCACATTATTCCAAGCTTCAAAGAGACAGCCAGACGTGACACCGCTAAATTCTTAGCTTGTTTATACCCCACACTGAACGCGTAAGAAAGGCCCATCACTCTGGGGTGTGGTAGCCTACTCTCTGGGATTTATGCACCAAGGTAACTGAAGTATCCAATTTGTGTCTTGAAATTATGTTTGAAATAAATGTCTTAGAACAAAAACTTTGGGTAGGCCTATATAGGGTATTTTATAGTTAGGCTAGTGAAAACTAGCAGTTTATCAGTTTATCAGTAGGCTAGTTGAGTTTGTTATCAATAAACATAACAGCTAATGTCATGTTGAGCAGGAGATAGGCTACCATAAATCCTCAAATTATGCCCGGGATTGATTCTATTTATAGCCGGACAAATAAAGGCAGGTTCCCATATTTGCCTATACCATACCAACAATTGCCATCAGTCCATCAGCACTAGAAGACATCATTTATTTAATATTATATGTTATTTCATTTAAGTCAATGAAATAACATATAATATATTCATGTATATATGAATATAACGATAATAAAGTCGTTTTCCTACCATGGGGTAGGCTGCCTTGTCTCGCAATAAACAGCGGTGGAAATCCCGACACTTTTTCAACTGCATGAAACATAACAGTGAACCATCAAAAATCTCCCAGAGTTCAGTGCCCATCAGTCCCAACATTTAGCAATATAATCAAACAGTCCAAAAGTAAATTAGATCCCAAACCAAACCGAAAATGTTATGCTTTTGATGGCCTACCAGTATGCCGCTCCAAACGAAAAGCATCTCTAATGATGGTTGTTAGTAGACAAACTGGCTTCAGATATCCAACAGAGTGAATATGAGATTGTGCAGTCTTACAGTACTGTAGATGGCTGTGGTTAGTGATGTGATGCTGTTAATGCAAACCCTATAGGTTATTATTTATTTAGCGTATATAAGGCTTTTTTTCCTTATCAAAAGTGAGGGGGACGACGGCCGTCTCTTCAGCACTGCGTGGGACATATCCCCCACGTCCCCCGTGCCTCCTGTGCCCCTGGTTAGAATCATATATGCCTTTCAGCGTGACTTATTTTTGTGGAAAAAATGTGCTGGACTGGGCGGCGGTCATATTTTGTACCACTCTAGTTTCTAAAAGGTATTTGTCTACTAGGCCTATCAAACGAGTGCTTTCTCGTTTGTCCTCCGCAAAATACAGGTGTTTCGGTAGAGAGCCATTGAAGTGATGCCAAGTAATTTCTGTAACACTTTTTGTGACATTCAGCAAATATCTCCTCATTTAATGTAAGTTCCTTCGGACAATAGGCCTATGTTCTACTCTACGTGGAGTTGTCCATCTCCGTTGCATCAGTTTTCTAATTTTGAAGGTTCTAAAATATGACGATATATGCTTCACTGAATCCTTCTCGTTTTCCTTCATTTGTCCAGCTAACTTTTCCATTAAAACTAGCCATTTATGATGAATTACACAGTCGACATTCTGAAATGTCCTGCAAGATCAAGGCCAAATTAAGTTATCACGCAGCCACTGTGTCAGCAGCATGAGTGCTGACGGTGACGGTGCGTTTCTGATGTCAGATTATTATGTAGGCTAGCCTACTAGACTGTTCTCACGTTGCAGCGCTTTACTTATATGAAGTAGCATTAATCAATGAGGGGCAGAGGGGGATAAATGTTGTTGCCCCCCCCCCGCCGGCGATGAAAATAATTAAGCAGAGGGGAGGATCCCCCCCTACAAATGACACTGTATACTTATGAATATTTAAACTTCAACATGTTCAAGCATCCAGAATCATAGCCCCATAATAATGTTTGTAAGAAACCAAACCGTTTGTAAATCTGTCAAGATTTCAGCGAGATAAGAGTATTTGTGTTCGTGCAGATCACTCACCTTACATCAGGGACCACTAACCTGACTCCACCAGATGGATTGCTTCGTATTTGCTCCGCATATCCATCTGGGAACTTTCTGTTGGAGAATGTTTATGAAGGGGTGAAAATATTGGTTAGCTGACTGGATAAACCATCTTTCTATCACCACCTATGTTGGTGATATACGGACCAAATCAACCAATCAGATCAACGAAGCGTTCTTCTAATGCCATATTTTAACATACAAGTTAGGTAAGTAGCTAACATTAACGTTTTTAAACTTACCATTTCTATGTGACATAAACCTCATCAATGACAATCCAAAAGTTTTCATGGTAGGCTACACTTTTGAAGAAAGCATATTCCTTCTTGTTAAGTAACTAAGATTCAGGGCTACCAAACACTAACTGGAATTGGCCGTGGAGGATATCTGTGTCCTTAATTCCTCCCAGCTACATTGCAGAGACTCTTAGCTTCCCCAGGAATACTCGAATATTCGGATAAAACTTCAGCGATAGCTATGCTGATCTTATCCGTGGAAGTCGCCATGTTGTTTAGATTGAACAGTAGCTTCTCGTTGCATCACACCTAAACCCGCCTCAAAACCAACGCTGATTGGACGTTCGTTTGGCGAACTGCTCCAAATTTTCTCTATCGGAGAGATGCCAGACTGATCTGCGAGTGAAAATCTGAAGTTCGCAAGATCAGGATGGTCTCACGAGGCTAAGGTACAACAGAACCCACCAGAAAGCTTGCCTGTGACAATATGGCCACCGGTGAAGCCGTTAGAGACATCTAGCCTTTATTATGGGTTCACTGGGTTGCAAAAAAAAGTGGCAATTGCACTCATCTGTGGCCATAACCTTTCCCTTTGCCATACAGTTTCAATGGTAATTGTTTGTGTTTTTTTATTATTATTTGTTTCTTTTAATTTAAAGTTTTTAAAGGAATTATCCGGAGTAAAATGCACTTTAGATCAATTTACAGATGATTGGGAGTACATACATTGAGTTGACATCAAAATCATGTCATTCGGATGTGTTTTGAGAAAGTTCGATTGTACCGTTTTCAGTCAAAACTCTTTAGCCTGGAAGTGACCCGGGCATGTCATTTTGCCGCTAAAAAACGCTATTCACCATTCACATTATAGGCTACTTTACGTCATGTCAGGGTGACACTATGACAAGCCTGTTCTGAAGACTCCCATTCATTTTGACTGCATGGGAAGAAAGCGCATCTTTTTCAGACAGAGCGCAATTCATTTTATACCAGCAGGCCGATGGCGCAAACTATGGCGCCTCGATATTAAAGAAACGCCGACTCCATTCATTCTGAAAGTCCAGTGCACAACAGTGCAACATGCATGTTCACATTTTTAGTAACAACCGCCAAACTTGCTTGCTTGCCTTACACATCTAAGTTTTCCGACTATTTTTCTTACCTTCTTTTTTCCGCTGTGGATGTTACTGAGCTTGTAGAAGTTTTAGCTCTTATGTTCTGAACATCTTGCACTGCCATTGCCCGATGTCATTTCTGAGTCATATCACTCCATAATCTGTCTCTCTTTTAAATGCCTATTCCCTGAATGGTAGGCTACAATTACTATGTGTGTTTTTTATATATAATATCGAAACAAAATAACCCAGGCAGTCTCATCTATAGCACAGGTTGAAGTCAACGTCAAGTTGGTTCTATTTACGGAGGTGAATGTGTGTGTGTAAACATCTCGTAGATGAGACTGCCTGGGTTATTTTGTTTCGATATTCTATATAAAACACATAGTAATTGTAGCTTTGTGGTATCTTGAATTTTTTTTATATGGGAAAATAACATGGGGATTTTGAATTATCGCACCTGTTAAATTCTCGTGGGGACGAAGAAATTGGAAATGCAGACATTTTGCTTTACACAGTTTTGCCCTCGAGTGGATACTGTGATCTTCGGTATGTGAAGACGGCACACTTTGGTCTTTGCAACCCCAGAGCTAACTTACAATGCAACTTGCCATACGTATTTAGCTTCAATTAACACCTCTCCTTATATGGGCAAAGATGGCAGCTTTGGTTCCTTTTTGTAGGCGAACTTCAGGGGTCTGAGAAATGAGATGTCCTGCTCACTCCCGTATCACTTTTAAGAGACTTCAATTACTGATGATGTGCATCACCTCTTCGGCTAGAATAAACAGACCAATTTATGCAAATTGCAGAGAATATGAACATATACCAAATCCTAAAAACATAATATGAACATGGACTATTCCCACTTATTGAGCCTGATAATGAGGTAATGTTTGAGCTTTGAATGATTTCCAGGGCATGAGCTGGAGGACCGAGGAGAGAGGCCGCATGAAAATAGAGGTAGTGCTAGACAATTTGCTCAAAATGTGCTTGGTAATATTGTATGTCATATCCTAATTGATAGGGTTTGATTTGTTTGTTTGTTTGTTTCAGTGTATACACCACTGAACATTAATTTAGTATTTTCTCTGAACATGTGTGTAGGCTACACCTTATAGTGTGGCATTTTCCATTGCGGTAACATATTGACTGCCCCTAAAAAAGACACAGACATACTCAAACAGATACACTGATTGAGCAATTATGATCAAGCATAATTACCTTTTTCAATAACAAGAAAAGATATAAAAAGCACCTTTCATTTCTGTATTTTGAGTATATCTTTTTATGTTGCTGGTTCCATCATTTAGGCACAAATAAATGTGCAAGGTTTATGAAGGTATGATGAAAGACCATTATAGAATTTCAGTACCACTTTTACACACACACACACAGAGGCCTTGCTGATCGTAGACACATCAGCACACATGGGACTGACAGGTGAACGACTGTGAGGCAGGTCTGACCTTGACTGTTCCAATCGGGAAGTGGCAGTAATAAAAGGCTGGAGTGTGCTATTGTTGGCCCTGGGGCAGCTCAGTAATGAATGACATGACATGGCTCTGAGATATGGGGACAGGCAGCGGATGATGGAGGGCAGGCGACAGGCCCTGGCCAGCCTCGCCTGCCTGCCCGGCTGGCCCTCACCTGTGATGGGCTGTGTGAGCAGGTCGCAGCCCCCTCTCCAAACCTCAACTCGGCTCTGCCCACCCTGCCACGGAGAGAGGCGCGTTTACAGTGGAATAAATCAGGCGCTGATGCTCGTCGCATTATTCATGCGCTAAGTAGGCAGCGCTACGCCCAAGGGCAACTTTCATTTTTCAGCACCACAGATACACACACACACATTCACACAAGATCTCTCTTTCTCTCTCTCACACACACACACACTACTGTAGCTTCTCTCCTGTACATTCAAGTGAATGCAGAGGAAGAATTGGAGGTATGTGTGTGTGTGTGGGGGGGGGGGATCTACAGTATGCCAGTGACCACAAAGTTCATTCAAGTGCTCTCCAACCTCAGAGGGAGGAGGGGGAAAGCTGTCTTGGGATTTTCAGACTTCTTCCAGCATGATTAATTCCAAATGCTTAGCTTTGTGGATGTCCTCATTTCATGCGGTAGTTGAAGTTGCTGAGACTGTGGGTAGAGTCCCTGACAGTAATTTATTGTGGGCGATAAGCATTACTGAGCTAATAAAATGCTCGACTCTTTCTATGGAATGCAGAGGCCTTAATGCTGAGGCAATAGGTTTATGAGGTGATAATTACTTTATCACCTCATGCACTCTCTGCACTCTCTCTACCTCTCTCTTTCTTTCTGTCTTTCGCTGTCTTCACTTGAAAACACTCGCTCAATTTATGTAGGCACACCCAGACAGAAGAGTGCAAAGAGCAAACAAATAGGACACGCATGATAACTAAAAAAAAGAGAGGTAACAGTTCAACAAACTACAACATACAAGATACAAGTGATGGCAATAAAGGACGTTTTATACACACCTGTAGTCCCTCTACTGATATGGGAATCTCTCTCTCTCTCTCTCTCTCTTCCTCACACCGGAAATAGGAAATGCAGACGTTTTGCTCTACACAGTTTTGTCTTCTGCCTTCAAGTGGATACTGTGATCTTCGGTATGTGAAGACGGCACACTTTGGTCTTTGCAACCCCAGAGCTAACTTACAATGCAACTTACAATGCAAAAAACTGCCATACGTATTTAGCTTCAATTAACACCCGGATCTCCTTATATGGGCAAAGATGGTTGCTTTGGTTCCTTTTTGTAAGCGAACTTCAGAGGTCTGTGAGAAATGAGATGTCCTGCTCACTCCCGTATCACTTTTAAGAGACGTCAATTAATGATGATGTGCATCACCTCTTCGGCTAGAATAAACAGACCATTTTACGCAATTGCAGAGAATATGAACATATACCAAATCCTAAAAACATAATATGAACATGGATTATTCCCACTTATTGAGCCTGATAATGAGGTAATGCTTACAACATTGGTAGCTTGTCTGTAGATCAAGAGTGCTAGTAACGTCAGATCCTCAATGGTGCATCTGCCCAGACTAAGTGTTTTAACAATCCTTGCTGATGGAGAGGCACTGGTCGCCTGGCAAGTAGACTTGTAAGCTAGTTTACAGGGTAGCTTGCTACTTTGGGCCCTATCATGACATTCTAAAGCGCATCGTCACTCGTCAAAAGCTTATTCAAATTTAGTAGGATGTCCAGTCCTACTACATTGGGAGGGGTTTCGTTATCAAACATCGAGCGCGTGGTGCAACAAGGTGTTCCTAGGTTTTTTAATCAGTCATATGGGTGTGTTTGGGGCGTAACATCATTTAAACCAATGAGAATGACATCTCTGTCATTCCCTTTAACGGCGCAAAGCGCGATATGTCAAATAAATGCATCGGTATTTTGGCATTCAACGGCTCATTTGAAGGAGGCTGCTTGCGAGACCATATGGAATAGTCATTCCACTAAACCATGCTTTACTAAAACCTAGCATAGCCTTCACGCATTTGCACTCGTCTATTATTTGAACTCATTGGCAAAGTGAAACTAACTTCACCAAGGAGTCGGTCAACGACAAGACAGTTATATGCAGTTACTTTCACTATTGACTGACAATGGGTTACGATCGAAAACATAGGCTGAAAAAAGCAACACTTACCCAAATATTGCTCAAATGACTGAACAAAACAACATTTATCCTGCAGAGGAGTTGCTTATATCTTGTGACAGTGCAAATGATGGTGAATAACTACTCATCATGAGATGTACAGTATTTCGTAATATCTTTATTCTAATTATGTTTCCCATTGTAATCGTGCAATTTGTAATGTTTTGCATGGACGTGCGCTAGTGTGTGCGTTCATGAATGATAGAAGGATGGTGCGTGCACCTGCCAATATGACTGTTACGCTCTTAAAATAACATGTAAACAACTTGCCATAGACTTCTGACCAGGTGTACAATAGCGATTTTTAGACAATGCGCCAAACCCCTCCCTAGGTTGTTAATTGCCACACCCCTGGGCGCATTGTTTAAAAAATAAACGTGCAAAATACCGAATTAAACTTTGCGCGGGTGGAAAACGAGTTTTACGCCATGCGCCAGTGTGCAAAATACAGCCCTTTGTCTCACTTGTCCAATGCCCATCTGAAGTGTTTGTTGCAGAAGCACCTTATTTCCATGCAGACAGGGAACTGAGGATATCTGGAAATACAGAAAGAATGAAGAAGTTTAGAAATATTTAAATAAATAAATTAAGAAATGTAGAGAGAATAAATAAACCCATAAATGCAATTAATAATAATTTTTCATGACCAAACTTTATAGTGTCTATATGTAATTATCCATTTAGTTTACATAATATTTATGTATTTAGTATTTATTTAAACATTTCATAATTCATTCATGCATTTATACTAAAGTAATTTGTAGTCCTTCATAGAGAGGCTTATCAGAGAAGATTGAAGCAAACAAATGCATGTGTGAGACTGACCGAGTTGATGGGGCCATGCTGCTGCTGGTCAGTGCTGCTGTGTCTGTCTGTGGCCCCTGCACTCCATCCGGGGCGCTGCTCAACACTGCCACTGGCGATGAATAACAGTTTATACTGTAAAACAGCGTGAGATTTAGTGGCGCTGTCAGCGGCGCGCTTGGCAGCGGAGGGTGAAATACGACAGCGCAGTGGGCACACGGCATAACCAGCCACTCTAGCATTTCATTTGGATTGGCAATGCGCCGCCGGGATGCTCGTATTTTAGCCCCCTCCGATGCCCCTGGGGGTTGTGTTCCAGAACCAAATGTCTCTCCATCACATCTGTCAGCCCAGTGCGGAACAGGAGGGGGTGTAATTGGTGGGTGGCTGCAGGAGGGATGGGTGCTGGGTGGGGGTGGGGTGGGGGTGGGGGGGTTGGAGGAGTGGGAGATGGAGAGGTATCTCTAGAGGATGTTGTTGACGGTCTCTCACACTTCTATACACAAATGGGTGCACAGTCACAGACACCAACGCACATGTAAATTGCACACACAGACACACACACACACACACACACACACACACACACAGTGAGCTGACAGCTCCTGCCTTGCCTCTTTGTGGAGCACTGAGGGCAAACACAAAAGACGGACTGTGTGGCTCTTGGATGGCAGATACGTCCAAGGATCTTGTGCTGAAATATGGCATTGTTGCATTTCCAAGGTAATGGAGAGGTGGCCTGACGACTGGCCTCCACCTTTTATAACAAACAATAAATCCTTCTCTTTTTTATTTGACGAATAAGCGAGGGGAGAGGTGCAGGTTTTGTTTGTGTAGGTGTATGTGTATGGGTATAGGTATGGTATATGGGTGCGTGTTTGTTTTGTTTTGTCTGTGTTTACATGTGTATTTGCCCATTAGTTTAGTGTTTTGGCTTTCTCAGTCATTCCATCATTCCATTTAATCACTGAACAGATGTTGACTAATTAGGAGAGGCCTGATATTCACAAACAAATTTTCATTCTAAATAAAAGGCATACTGTCGACAGCCATGGATAGGATATCAATTTTTGTCTTTAATTGAAACATTTCTCAGCAAGAAATGAATGAGATCAATTAAGGGCAATTCCTCTTGAGCTATTCCATTTGTGGATTGGCTGGGTAATGCCAGTTGACACAGAGATTAATGAGGATTGCTCTTATACTGAGAGTGCTGTCAGGAACTTTATTTACTTAGTACAACAACTGCATTTGATAATAGATTTTTTTTTTCTTTTCTTTTTTATCAAGCCAATGAAGAACCTGTCAACAATGTTTTTCATTAACATGATAGCATATAACTTAAATTGATAAAAAAAAATGCATTTGTGTAACACACGTATTCAAGTAACAACATAACTTTCAGACACCATGCTCATAATAAACACAACTGCACTAGTGATACACTTCCCACTTGCTGACCATGATTAGTTTGATTTACACACCCTATACTCCTGTAGACAGCAGTTGGCCAAACATTTGCATTTATTTGGCAAAGAGTACAGACTAAAGTCAGTGTCTCTCTGGAGGAAACCTTTACTGGTTTCTTCAGTAACAGCTTTTTGCTGATCAATTTCAAAGGTTCTGCTTTAAAGAAAAAGAGTGTTTTAAAAAAGAAATTCAAAAAACCTAATAAGTCCTATCTAATGCTCTAACAAACTTTAACTCCCTCCCTCCCTCTCTCTCTCTCTCTCTCTCTCTCTCTCTCTCTCTCTCTCTCTCTCTCTCTCTCTCTCTCTCTCTCTCAGTAGTCAGGCCGGCCAATGCTTCTAAGATGTCAGCAGTCAATGGCTCCTGCACCTCATCTATCAAAGTGAGGGAGAACGTGGTGAAACTGAGTGGATTTACATTGCTTGCAGGAGAGATGCAGAATGGCCACTGATTTATGGAGAGTGACTGGAGAAGCGGGCAAAGGCTGTGCAGCCACCTGCGTCCTGGGCAACAGAAAGAGGAAACGAGAGAGAGAGAGAGAGAGAGAGAGAGAGAGAGAGAGAGAGATGAAAGTAATTGGAAACAGGGAAGGTGGATTGGGTGAGGTATTATGCAGGTTGGTGTTTTTACCAATTAGCCTCCTTACATATACTGCGAGGCTTTGTACCAATGTGACACCCAAAAATGATGTGGCTCCTCTTGTGATTCTGAACATAACCGAGGCGGCGTGGCGTTCGAAATGCCAGAGTAATGAGTTGATTACCAATGAACGTGCTCCCTGTCTCCCGTACAGTAAACACAACCCTCCTCTAAATGAATGCAAATGAAATGTAATGAAAAGTTCCCCAAGGAGAAGATGTATGAGACTTGCACAATAAACGAATGCAGGAGAAGTGTGCAAACAACTTTCTTGCAAGGTCTCTTCTGTTAAAAGGAAACTTCAGTCTAACAACAACCCAGGCTCAATTGTTGGATTATTTTTGGATTTTGTTTGTCTGTAAAGTGTAAAACAATCCTTAAAGGAGGAGACACTAATGTTCACCCGGTAAGTACTTGTAAACTAGCTTACAGGTTATCTGGCTTGTTTGTCTCACAACACTTGTCCAATGCCCATCTGAACTGCTTGTTGCAGAACCGTCTTATTTACATACAGACAGGGAATGAGGAAATCTGAAAATATAGAAATAAATAAATGAAGAAATTTGGAAATATAGAAAGAAAGAAAGAAAGAAAGAAAGAAAGATAGAATCAAAATGACATCAATTGGTGGTTTTGAGTGAGACCGGAATATGCATTTACAACTGAATAACATAACATAGCCATGGGTGCACCTTCGCTACATCGCTAATAGCTATTTTAAGCTGTTAACAAGGCTAAACAAATCATTGCATCCCTATGCTAATATGGAAAGGCTCTCTGTAGACAAACTCAAGTATTTGTACCTTTGTAAGGAAGGTTATTTAAAAACAATGTTTGTGCAGTCATTACCTTGCTCTTCTTCAGGTCATTACCATCTGGTGAGGAGAAAGTTGATTGCCGAACTCTCTTCCTTCTGCGTCCAGTGACGGCAGCTTATGCCACATCCGGTAATCGACCTTTAGCGACATTCTCCATACAAGATGGTGATGACCGGAAGAAGAGCAAGGTAATGCACAAAAACAGTCATTTTTTATACCCTTTATATTTACAATTACAGAGGGAAGAATAGACTAGATTAAGACAAAACTGTTCAACAAAACATAAAAAGTCTGTTTAGTGTTGGAACCCAGGTGCTGGCAATGTTCATGGTAGCAGGTGATAGACTGTTCTACATGTAGTAGATCATCGAAAAACACTGCCAGCAGCAGATAGTGAATGAAGCGGGTTACTACTATTCCTACTAGAGCAGGGAACAAACCTATTAATTGTTTCGTTGTTGATGTCTTGGCAGCAACTTTGTCAGGAAGGCCTGCTTTGCCTGCTAGATGAACAGCCTTGACCGATGTCAGCTTGATCTTTGTATTATACATGACGAGAGTGAGAGAAAAAATAGAGCACTGAGACAAAGCATTCACCATTCATGACCTGGGTTTTCACTGAGCAGCACAGAAAAGAAATGCAGTGGATAAATAGACATACACATACTAACCATTTCTCTTTTTTTATTACTTTATTTAAATATAGTGCTTTCATTTACAATCCAATCATTATGACAGGTCTTTTACTTCACTACTATTTAACATTTTTACATTTTGCCCTTCAAAAATAGACAATCACCAACAGAAACAAAACACAAAGAACATTATTAACAGACAATCATTGACAGACATTACATTGACAGAAAAAAAAAAAAACAAGAACAAAACAGAAGGAACATCACAACAAAAGCAAAGCCTCCACAACAAATGACAGAGACATAAATACAAAAACATAAATAAATAAATAAATAAATAAATAAAGACATAAATGAATTGGCTTACCTGTGTTCGTGTGTGTATGTATATAAGTGTGTGCATGAGTGTGAGCCTGTATGAGTGTCATAGTAGAGTGTCAGTATGTATGAGTGTCATTGTAGAGGCAGGTCTGTTATACACATGTATTTTCAAAATAGTTATTAAGGGATCATTCTCCATGATCCCTTCTTTTTGAAAACACCAATTTGACTTGTCTTATGCAAATCTTTCTTTTTTATTTTCCACCCTGAACATGGGCAAAATGCCCCATTGACATCAATATGTTTTATATAGTCACCACACTGCCACCTGTGGTTGTATAGAGTAACCTGTGGTAGCTCTATACAAAACATATTGATGTCAATGGTGCATTTTGCCCATGTTCAGGGTGGAAAGTGAAAAAGAAAGATTTGCATAAGACAAGTCAAATTGGTGTTTTTGAAAAGAAAAGATCATGGAGAATAAAGAAAAAAATATTTAAAAAATCTTTGTATATTCCCACAAGGTGTTTGGGTGCTCTGAAAATGAGAACCAAAATGATTTTTTAGACTTGTAAAGTCTGCTGTTCAGACCCTGAAGGAATTTATTTTCTGTTCATTGTTTTTTGTGAGAGTGTTTCTACTTATCTCAGTAAGGAAAATAAATCAAGAGCCTATGTTGAGTACAAATATGTCTTCTGAAGGCTTAAACAGAGCCCAGCCAAAAACTCCAATAAAATTTGTATCAACTTTGAGGGACAGTTATGACCATGCAGGATTATCCAGACCAAACGTGACGATTTTGCTACATACTATTCCTATTTATGTACCAGCATGCAAAATTTGAGCCTCCTACATGGTTTAGTTCTTGCGCTGTGGGCTTGTGAACTTTGACAAAAAAAAGAGGCTGAACAAAATCGACACCCCCCTCCCCCTGTAAAACTGGCTGTATCTTGGAAAGTATTGATCTTACATAAGAGTAATTTTACAGTGTGTCTCCTGGGTAACATAGGTACACCTGGTAATTTTTTCAGAATTTTTTGAGACCTAAGTGCGTGGGCCCTGGTTGAACTGACGTGGAATGACCCTAATTATTTTGTTAAGTATGTGTTCTGGATAAGTTTTATTCGGTATTTCTGAACTGTTTCTAGTTTTTAGTATCATTTTCTCCATTTCCAAAACTTTTTCTATTGTATTGTACCATGAAAGTATTGCAGGTTTTTTTGGTTGTTTCTACTTGTATACTAACCATTTCAATGACTAAAATGTACAACATGGAAAAACATATTCACTATATGCACTCAACAGATAATGTAGTGTTTTCTAGGAATCACAAGCATGAAGCAAAATGTGTTTGTGTGTGTGTGTGTGTGTCTGTCTGTCTTTGTGTGTATCTGTGTGTGTGTCTGTGTCTGTCGCTCTGTCTGTGTATGTGTATGTGTGTGTGTGTGTTGGTTTTGTACTTTTATACCATCCAGCTACATGCCAAACAAACCCACGTAAAAAACTGCCTTAAAATGAGTCTCTCATTTTGAGTGCTACTGTGCTGGGCCCCTTCGTCACTGAGTGCCATGATGGAGGGGGCAGACGTACCCTTTTCAAAGAGGCCTGAGGCTGCTTATACAACCCCGTCGTCAGTGGCTAGACCCCGGGCTAAGGGCGATGATGTGAACAGGGAGAGGGCTGCAGTCCTACTGAGAGATTTATGGGTGAAGGGCTGTGGGTGTCTGTGGGCAATGCTGCCGGCAGCCAGTAGGTGTGCGTACACAGAGATACCAGCCTAATAAAGCAGTGGGGGGACACGGGCGCCTACACAACAGTCTGCCTGTCATCAAAGCCTGGGGGGAAACAGTAGGGATGTATGTGTATGTGTGTGTGTGTGTGTCTACCACTTTTACAGGCGTGTCTCGAGCATTTGTGTGTTTGCTTGTGAAATTCATTTTTGCTTAGGGACACAGCAGGAACCTTTGCAAATAAGCCCAGCATGCTGGCGAGGTTGAGCCTGAGCTGTAACGTGTGATTCGCCCTCCATATCCACCGGCTAAGTTTGCAGTGGATGAGAGCCATTAGAGCTGTGACAATACAGAGAAAGGTAGAAAGGCAACATGACAAATGGTTTCATTCTACGTTAAAAAATCTTTCCTTCAAGATTGACTGTATAGAGAGAATGTCCATGTCAGTTTTGAGTATACAGTAAAAATTGATAACACAAAATGCCTTTTTGGTCAGTTTGAGAGAATTCCACAGTAAATAGAAGTCTGTTTTTAAGGGGATATGTTCTAGTTCCTTCATTTGCTGCAGTGTTTCTCAAACTATTTCAGACCAAGGACCACTTAATCAATAAAAAAAAAGCCTCACGGACCACCTAGCTAAAAAAAAAAAAGTAGAAAGTAGACCTACTTTAATAGTAAATGACACAATAGGCCTACTCACTGAACCACTTTGATTGTATTTGCACCTTGCTTATTGTGTCAGAGAATTCATATGATTTAAACTAGCATGGCGTACATAGGCAGTGTTGCAGAAATGTTTGGATTTACATACAAGTTGGTTCAATATTGCAAACAACTCATCCATATTATATTTTACCACGTCTGCTCGCGGACCACTTGGGCTAGCTTGCGGACCACCAGTGGTCCCCGGACCACACTTTGAGAAACACTGATTTGCTGGATCAAGTATCCAAAACAGATATACTATTTGTGAATATTGCTATGGTTACATTGAGAATCAATGTTACAGCCAATAAGCACCCATGGTAACCATAGACAGGTGTAAGAGATACTTGTTATGTCGATTCCAAGCATTCCGGCTCTGTGGTGAGGGTGTTTTTTAGCATGATGTCCACATACCAATTTGCCAGCCTTGGGTTTTCATCATGGCCTCCTCATCAAAGGTATTCTAATTTTGTTGCTCTGAAAAAGAGAAATAATTATTTGGAATAGGTGCGAGTGCTGAAGCATTCCCTGGCTGGCCTCTAATTAACATGGCTGAGGCTGGGGAAGTATGAGGAGGGGAAAGAAATTCAGTGTGACAGTAGAGAAAAGCCTGCTCTGGTTTTGCGCTAGTCTTTCCTATGCATAATGAGGTGCTAATGGTTTTCAGGACACATCCTGGTAGGGTGAGAGTTTGAGAAAAGAAAATGTCACACATAGTACATTAAATACACACAACGGGATCAACCCGACACATCTCCTGCAACAAGAACTGGCAACAAGCACCGAAATTAGAAAGCTGTAATGAAGTTTGTAAAAGACCTACTTCAGGCTTTGGTTCATCTCTAAAGTCTCTGTTCTTCAAAACTATATTTAGATCCTCAATTTCATGAAAAACACAGTTCATGGGGATTTTCTTGACATGGCTTGGGTATAACTATACCTTTTCCTTATTTAATATTCACAGAGCATATTAGCACTGTCTCTCTGACGAACAGAGTCTTTCTCCGAACTCATGACATGTGGACACTTTGGGTATTCCACAAATTGATGGGATTGGCTCCTTAGTTTTGTGGCACAGGAAATCCAGGCTGTCAAATAGCGCCTTTTACCATCTTTGGATCACTGCAGTTTCAAGGCGGAAAGCCATGGCCTTATCTACTTATTGTAACATGCTGTGTTTCATATGAGAAACACCACATGAACATGTGAACAAGCTGAAATTAAATTAAATTAAATGATGTGTGTCCACACAACAACTTAGATGTGTTCTGATCATGAGCCTATAGGCACAGTAGTCTATCGTCATGGCTCTCTCTCTCTCTCTCTCTCTCTCTCTCTCTCTCTCTCTCACACACACACACACACACACACACACACACACACACACACACACACACACACACACACTCACACTCACACAAATAAAAATAAAAAGTAGCCCTCATTCAGATGAGCCAATCCATAGGAAATGCACAAGACTGATGTGAGGGTCCCTCAATAATCCACAGGCTATTAAATGTGATCGTGGAAACAAGTGTTTCAAGCGTCATTAGCGAGACCATCACGGTGCTATTAATGCACTGTACCCTCTTCCTCTGTCCTATTAAGGCCTTTTTACAGCTTCCCTTTCAAGATGCCTCCATCCTCCAGCCCAGCTCGCTTCCCTCAGATTAAAGGTTCTCTCTGACAGTTTATAATCCCCCTGATATTTGCTCTCGTATTTGAAAAGTACATTAGAGGAGAAGTGCCTTGTCATAAGCGATACCTTTACACACAGTGTGGAAACAAAAGGGAGGACAGCAGAGCTCTGGGCATACGCTCTTTCAAACATGAAACAGCCGAGGTCGTGTTGTACTGTAGGTTCCTGTCTTCGCCATGTTGGTTGTTTTATGTAATACTTGTGGGGAAAACATGGATTCACACCAAACGGTGTTTGAGTTGGCTTGCATAAAGAATTCCATTGTTAACAACGGCTGAGTCATTTGAGGCTGTGAAAGTCCAATTCTCACACAAAGTCCTAGAATACGGGGTCAGAGAGAGAGAGAAATTACTGACGGCCTTTCTCTCTCTCTCATGAACAGACTCCAAAACTCCCTGCCATGTCATTGCTCTCACATTAAACAGCGTTCCCGGAGCCGGATGAGCCGACAAAACGTCAAGGAGCTCAGGAGATAAACGGCCGGCCATTTTTAAACGAGGTTTGCTGTGGTCAGTGAGTACTAATGCGCCCGTCGCTCTCTCCAGAGAACAGATGCCCTGACCTGCCCTGTTGTGCAGCAATACATGTCGCAGCACTTACCCCCCCCCCCCCCGAACCCTCCTCACACCCCACTAACTTTGCTGGGGTGGTGAGGTGACGAGAGACAGAGGGAGAGAGAGAGAGAGAAGAGGAGGAGGGAAAAGGTCACATTCATAGCATTCATCTTCACCCCTAACAGTTCCATTAGGCATGCTGCTAATTACGTGTTCTGCTAATCAGTGGCCTAAAAGAGCAAGGGGGTGGTCTCCACTTCATTAGCATGGCACATCAAGCTCTTCAGCTTTGATTACAGCCCCCACTGCCTCACGTCACGTAGGCAGAGCTCTGGATAAACTGGGTGGTGTCACTCTTTGGTCTGGGTTACTGGGCTTTGGTGATGGAAAGGGGGTTTGGGACTACGAGTGCTACAGGGCATCGGCACCAGGGACCAGGCCGAGGTCACTGTACTGTGGTTGTGTGACTTAAGCTTGGTTGCTCACCACCAGTCGAGCTCATCCATCTTGCCAGCATGAGTGAGGTAACATTTCTGGGGAAAATGTGTCCAAAAATGATTTTCTTGTGAAAGTTGAAAAAATGTTTTGGCCTTTTAGCTGCAAAACAAGAATAAACTCAGTTCCCTCTGTCCCTTAAGCACTAGTCAGGGTTATGTGTGTGTATCCTTGTGTACTACAGGATCCTTGTGTTCCTCTGTGTTCATGCATACATGTATGTGTGTGTGTGTGTGTGTGTGTGTGTGTGTGTGTGTGTGTGTGTGTGTGTGTGTGCTTGCATTGACATGTATACTCGTGGGCAGTTAAGCTCAATCAACTCGTGTGCTGCGTTGTTTTTTAGTGAGGCATTTTTTATCTTCGCGCGTGTTGTTTGGGTCCTGCAGCCGTTCGCTGTGGCTTGTTCTCCCCCCGTCTCCGCGTCTGGCCTCAGACAGTGTGATGTAGCACCAGCATGAGGGTTTTAATTAAGGCTGGGATTGGAACAGCCTCACCTCCACAGGGACCGACTCCATATTAAATTCCGCTAGATATTGATTGCCACCTTGTACTCTGTTGTTGTTCCCTAGTTTAATTCTGTTATACAGTTTATTGAGGGTCAAATTTTTTGAAGGAGATGAATTAAAGAATGGGCTAAAATGGGAGGTAGTGAATGAGTGTATGGGAGGGACAAGGGGATTGTGGGTATCGTCATTGATTTCACAAATCCTGCAGTCGTACAACCGTTGACCACTGATTGGTCAGACCTGGACTTGGTCCCCTTGAGGCGCAGATTATTTGTCTATTGAAGCTATGTTTTGCTGTCAAAGCATGGGACAACCCGACCCTATAGATATATAGCACACAATGCCCCTGCATCTTTCCTTTAGAAGGAACACATTGCACACAATGCAACTGTAAGCCTGCTATCTGAAGAGTAGGTGCAACAAAACCCAAGGTCAGGGGCTTTGTTACAAGAGCAGGGATTGTGTACTGTGGCACTATTATGTCTTCTGATCAATGCTTTGGATTGTAGCCTTGGTGGACTGGTCAAAACCAGCAGGCATCAGAAAATGTTGACAGTGTATGATTTATAAGACTATTCGGTAACTGGGACAAATGATGCCTGCTTGTTCTGATTATTGCCCAGTTTATTTCCACTAATTGTTATTGGTCTTTTCCATTCTGTGACAAGTAGTGCAGGAGCAGAAGCAAACAACAACAAAAAAATAATAATAGAGAGAGCCATTCTCCAGCTGCACTTTCCCCAGATTGCCCCACTGTTAACAACAGGGTACACAGCAACTTCAAACATGAAAGGAGTCGGGTGAGAGAGAGAGAGAGAGAGAAAGAGAGAGTAGAAGAGAAAGACAGGGAGGGAGAGAGAGAGACAGCAGAGAGAGAGAGAGAGAGAGAAAGAAGGAAGAAAGGTTTCTGGTAGAGAACAGCATGCAGCAGCGCACAGCAATCGTAAAACAAATAACGAAAGGAGAGGCGAAACGCTTCCTCTTGATGGAAAATAGCAGTGGGGTTATTCAGTGGCTCCCAGAGATTGGGACAGGCTTGCTTATGCACCGTCAGAGGTGAGCCCTGTGTGTGTGTGTGTGTGTGTGTGTGTGTGTGTGCGTGTGTGTGTGCGCGTGCGTGTGTGTGTGTGTGTCATGTTAGGGTGTCAGCCCTTCTGGTGACACATCGCCTTGCATGGCGTAATTACTCCCTTCAGCATGTGTAGCATAATGAAGCTCTGATGACTGAGGAAGAGACAGCCAAAAAAGACAGAGGAAGAAGGAGGAAGAGAGAGAGAGAGAGAGAGAGAGAGAGTACGCATGGGAGCAAAAAGCAAATGTGAATTCATAATGAGTGTTTTACATCCATCAGACACTTTGTTCAACTATTAGCAAAGAGCATGGTTAAATATGTGCCTTTGGCTTTAAACCTCCCAAGCAGAAGCCCTGAATGAGAACAGAGCAATAAAAGTCCTTGGATCTACTGTTAAATGCAGCACTTTCAAAACAGGGAACAATACAAAATTTAGTGTGCACACAAAAAAAAGAGTATTGATTTGAATATTTGACCAAAATCTATGCCTTGTCCTCTTTGTGGAACAAGACATAATCATCTCACGTCAACTGACTCTCGACCATCTTGAGCTTTTGGACTTCAGGGTGTTAGCGGCAGTGAATTTGAGACAATTGTGTCTTGTATGCAATAAACTCTTAACAAATTGATGCTGGACTGGCCAGTGTTTGAAACAGGCCAACTCATTTATCTTCCCAAATGATTTGCCAATGAAGACAAAGAGGCGTTCTCATTAGGCTGCATAACCCCTGAAAGTGTGAAAAATGAGTTGGCATCTTGGGGCCCCTGCTGCATGCATGAATTCCGCGCCATGCATCATTCTCTCAGCAATATTTGAATAAGCTGCTTTCCCCTGACGTGCTGGGGGTTCAACTTTGACAATGTATGTCAGCGGAGGCGAATGGGATAAGAGTGAAGGACTGCTATGCCTCGTTTATATCCTCCTTCGCTCTGCTCGTCAGGACTAATTTATTCAAGGATTTTCAATTCAGCTCCTGTTGTGGTGATGTGACATTTTCTATGGGGTCTGCTGTGACTCATAAGGACCTTTGATATCACAGTGTATGCTCATATGCACACCAACACATTCACATGCACACCAACACACACTCACACACACACACACACACACACACACACACCACGCACACATACATGCACACTTTATCTCATCAAAATCCTTCTGGCCTTATCTTACATCTAGCACTGCCCTGTAGAAAGAAAGAGAGCTTTCAGGCTCCTGGAACTTATTACTGCCTAGTACACACAAACGCACATTCTTAACAAATTGCCGTGATTGTGCGGACGAGGCGAAGAGATGGTTTATCCACTCGTGATAAAGTCAGAGTGTAGGAGGTGGGCTCTGATCTTAGCACAATGGAGAGGAAAAAGAAATATGTAACAGGCGGGTGATTCATGATGTCTTGTGGTGCTTAAGGTGTTCGATCCCATAGAGGAGTTATTTTTCACATTTCAATCTCAAGCTTGGCTTTATAAGCATCTCAGGGACAACGTTGTCTTTGTGAAGGATGAGCTCCTTCCAAGGGAAAATCAGATTTCCCCAGCCAGACACACTGTTTATCTCCAGCTTTAGGAGTAATGCTGTGATATCAAGGCTTCCTGTATGCCCAAGCATGTCTGTTTGTATGTGTTTGTGTATGTGCATGTGTATGTTTGTGGGTGTTTTAGTTTGCAAATGCACTTGCGTCTGTTGCCATGTTTATGCATGCTGTGCGTGCGTGTGTGTGTGTGTGTGTGTGTGTGTGTGTGCGTGCGTGTGCGTGTGTGTGAGAGTGTGAGAGAGTGAGTGAGAACGAGAGGGAGAGAGTTTGTTTGTTTGTGAGGGTGTGATGCCACATCTTCCCATGCTGTGTGTTAATGTACTGTATGGGTCCACGTTTATGCGTGCTGTGCGCGTTGGGCAGGCGGATGGTTGAGAGCACATGGGTATCAGTCCACTACCAAGCTGGTGACAGAGCTTTTAATGTCCTCCTCTTTCCGCTCATTTGCTGAAAACGCATTCTGTGGAGAGCCATTCCATGCTACAAACATCTGTGCTGCATTTCAACCGAGGCCATTGGAAAAACAGCCACCAGCCAACTGGCACTCCTCACAAACCCCAACTGATCTCTGCAAACCGCAACAGCACAAGGATAATATTGCTACCGAAATGTTTCATCTGATGGCAATACGAAATGCACTGTATTTGGGCAGTTTATTGTAGTGCTGGAGATGTGAGAAGGACTCTAGGATATAACTTGATTGAGTGTGATGTTGAAATGGTGAATTGGTCTCAGTGGAATTAGTAAGGCAGTTTAACTCTATCAGGATGGAGGAGCCTGAATAACAGGGACTGTTAAATATCTTGTCAAATTTCACCTGCAATTGCCTGATTTGTATTCATTGTGCTATGCAGCTAATAAAATAGCGGTGGTAGGAGATCGAGTCTACTGTCATTTCTGTAGGTCTGTACATTTCAGTGTGTAGAACTCTTAACGAACCTCCCAAGTATGAAATGCCTCCTTTGGCAGACAAATGAAAGCCGAGGAGAGAAAGATTTTTGTAAGAGAATTATTAAAAATGTGTCAAAATGATGTCACCTCATACAGAATTAATGGTATTGCTATAGACTAACAGTGGGTGTGTTAGCGAGCTCTGTGCCTCTTGGTTGGTTTTGATTGCATTGGAAATCTATCTGAAATACAGGCATGATTTACACATCACAGGCCACTCTCGTGGTGTGCATTGTGAGATGTGTCAAGGGTGAATAGGATCTCAATGAATAGATAATGAAAGGAATCTAGACTCTGCTGCCTATACTATATACAGGCTGTTATTAGGAAACTGCTGCTCCTCTGCCTTTTCATGTTATTCTTCATTCATTACCTGGGTCTCATTTTCTTATTCTTCTTTTGTTTTTTCCCTCCTTCTCCTTTGCAATCTATCTCTTCTCTTGCCCCGACCCCCCCCCCCCCCCCCCAACACACATGTGCACACACACACACACGCACAAGAAAGCAAGACAGCCTTTCCTACATGTATTCACCACCCTCCACTGGTCTTTTATCATGCCTACCTGGTTATTGCTTGCTCACTACTCAGTGTGTGTGTGTGTGTGTGTGTGTGTGTTGGGTGGGGGGGTATCGCTAATTTTCCCTTGCATGAAAATGAGTCTGGAGAGCAGACGCTCAGCCTTTGAGTCTCATAATCAGCCCATCATTAGCGTGGGTCATAGCCGACACAGGAGCAAACAGAGAGCGCACGCTGGAGCACTTCTGCCTTCTGATGGGCTTCACTGGGCCCCGTATCCCTCACCGCCCAAGAAGCAACACACGCGTGACAGGACACTGAGTGGCTCTTTCGCTGTCAAACACACACACACACACACACACACAGACACACAGATGCATTCACAGGGTACCCATAAGTACACAAGAAAACCATGTACACCGAGGAATTCACACACACACACTTAGATATCCATAATACACACATACACAGAGAGAAATAGAGAGAGAGAGAGAGAGAGAGGGGGAGAGAGAGAGAAGCATTGGAGATCTATAAGCCTCTTGCTGCCTTGTTAATAGGGGAGGCAGCACTGGCAGTGAGGTGGAACAGGAGCACCACATGCTGTGTTTCAATCAATAGCGCCAGCTCCCGTCTTCATCACCCAACAGCGTGCCTGTTCTCTCCACGAGCGCGCGGCTTGATGGATCCAGGCCCGCTTGCCATCACCTCTGCTTTGTCCGGCACGTTGTTGATCGCCCTGGGTTGTGTTCATAGCCTGCTCAGCTGCACACTCACCCGAAGACGTGTGGCGGGGAGGCCTGTTGTTTGCTTCTTAAAGGCAGCGAGCCTTTGCTGATGCTGAACACCGAGTGCCGCTGCAGTTATTTCACTTGCATCCAGGATTTCCTCTCTCTCTCTCTTTTCCTCTCTATCTCTCTCTCCATTCCTTGCTGCTTGCTCATAATTATTGCCACTCTGAAAATGGGCCCCTGGAACAAAACCCCACTCCCCGCCTCAAGATAAGCCACCACGGGAAAACTCTTTTAACAAAAAATGTTTATTTTCCCCTCCACCACCACCACCTGTTTTCACACACTTAATAGATGCAAAGTGCCGAGCCTTTCAATCTAATTCTCCAACCTATTGTCCTGCAGAAGGCAGAACTTTCCGATGCTATGTTGTCTGTCAAACAAACACTTTTGACATTCATCTCTCAAAATGTGTGCCACGCTCAAAATGACAAAGGCATTCAGATGTAGATAAAAAGGTCTGTAGTGTCTCGACGACACAAACAATTTGTGATGGGCTGCTGAGGTGGTTCCGTGACATGAGTAGAGATGCACCTCAGTTTAAATAACACAGAGCACAAAGATAAAAAGGACAAAATAAACATAATTTTTACAAACTTTTTACAATAATCAGTTGATATATTCACTATTGCTTCAGACAACTGATGAACAACTCAGTTTAACTCTCAGTAGCCAGATGGTTGGAATGCCAACCAAGAAACCAATGGTAATTCACAATGTAGGCCAATGTATCTGCTCTTGTATTATGGCATTAATATCAAATCTTTCAGAATCCTCTTATAAATAGTAACATGATTATATTCTTGAGTAGTACATCTTCATATTAGAGTAACAGTAAGTAAAACTACATGTATACTGACATGTATCTGTATATCAAAATTAAAATATGTATTTTTATTCAATGTCATGGCAAGGTTTTCTTGATGTTAAAGATATCAAGAGAAAAGAAAGAAGAGTATTGTAACAATCTTGCAAAGTTGTCTTAGAAAGGTCTTTATTGGTTACGCACCAAAACACACGAATGCATAATGCCGGGCCAGACCTGGCCCTTATGCTCCAGCACTAAACATCTATGTGAGGCTGTATCTACAACACACACTAGTTAGACCCGGTTATGAACACTGTAATCAACTATAAACATAAACACGACAGTCAGGACGCACAACATTGGTAACTTGCATGGTTAACATTAACATTCAACATAACACATCAACCGAACAGCATCATGGGACCACAGTCATCAACAGCTAGGCTCAGATCATTACACAGCCCCCCGAGACTTAGTCCATGTCCCCTTGACTCAAGTCTTACCCTACGTCAGTCCATGAGCCTGGCTGGGACGCGACGCTGGCGTTGTGGGCGCCCCGCTGTCGCGGCGGTGACCTCGGTGAAGGCTGCACGGTGACCGGTGTTAGAGCCACAGCTCCATTGTCACCAAGTTCCACAGAGTCAGTGTCAAAGTCTCCACGACCCTCAGCTGAGGCCAGGGGTCGATACGGGGCCAGTCGATCACGGTGGAGAGCCACAACTCTCCGACGCTTAATCAGTCTCACACGATAGACCACATCAGACAGCTTCTCTAAGACATCGCACGGTCCGACCCACTGGCTAGTGAGTTTCGGGGAAATGCCTTTCTTTCTCTCCGGGCAGTACACCCAAACTTTATCGCCGGGCTGGAACTCCTGGCCGCGACAGCGCGTATCGTAAGCTCGCTTTTGACGTATTCCAGCTTCACTCATAGCCTGCCTGGCCAACTCGTGTACTCCTTTCAGTCTCTCGCGTAGCTGCTTGTAGTATTCCAGCCCTGGCTTACCTCCAATCTCCGCTTCCGGAGGCGAACCGAACACCAAGTCCACTGGCATGCGTAGCTCTCGCCCGAACATCAGAGCTGCCGGTGTGCATTTCGTTGACTCTTGCACCGCTGTGCGATATGCCCAGAGCACCAGGGGCAAGTGTAAGTCCCAGTCCTTTTGTCGGCGGTCGGCCAATATGGCCAGCTGCACTGCTAGAGTCCGATTAAACCGTTCCACCAGCCCGTCGCTTTGTGGATGCAGAGGTGTCGTTCTCGTTTTCCGGATGCCCATGCGCTGGCAAACCTCAGCAAACACCTTTGCCTCGAAATTCCGCCCTTGGTCGCTGTGGAGCTCTTCCGGTGCCCCGAACCGGCAGAACATCTCCGTGACCAGTCTGTCCGCTGTCGTGTGGGCGCTCTGATCTGGCACCGCATACGCCTCCGGCCACTTAGTGAAATAGTCCATGGCCACGAGCACGTAGTGATTTCCCTGCTCTGTGACTGGCAGTGGGCCCATGACATCGACGGCTACCCGCTCCATGGGAGCCCCGACTGCGTATTGCTGCAGCGGAGCGTGCGAGCGTCGCGTGGGGCCCTTCTTCGCTGTGCAGGCGTCACAGCAGTGAACATGCAGTTCAACGTCCAGCCTGCATCCCGGCCAATAGAAGTGGCCTCTCAGCCGACGAAGAGTCTTTGCAATGCCGAAATGAGCCGCCCTCACTGCCCCATGCACATGTTCCAGTACACAGGCTCGTAATCCAGCAGGAACCAGCAACTGGAAAATGTCAGATTGCCTATCGGGAGCTCGCCAGTGTCTATACAACAGTCCTTGACGTGCTACTATTCCCGGCCACTGTGAATAAATCGCTTTGGTCTCTGGATCGAGTGCTGATACGTCAGTCCATGGCGGTCGCTGACCGGCTTCGATCCATGACCACACTCACACGCCGAGCGTGGCGTCTTCCGATTGCGCCTTCCGGATCTCCTCCCTCGACATCACGTCCACCGGCAACTGAGCGTCCGTGGCCCCAGCTGCCGCTCTGCAGTGCTGCGTTGTGGCGTTGGGCTGCGGTGCGTTGTCTCCGGTCTCTCGATCACTGTAGCTGGTAGCGGAAGGCGGCGAGACGACCTCGGGGTGCTGTTGGCGAGCGTTGACGCTCTCGCTGGCGTGAAGCTGGCGAGCGGTGGCTTTCTTGATGGTGCGGCGCTGGCGAGCGTTGAGTCTCTCGCTGGCGTGCTGCTGACGAGCGTTGGCTCCCTCTCTGGCGTGCTGTTGGCGAGCGTTGACCCTCTCGTTGGCGCGACGCTGGCTAGCGCTGAAAACAGCGACTCTCTCTGCCAGCGGTGATGCAGCCTGTAGCCGACGAGCGGGCTCCGGTTGAGCCGCGGCCAGGCTCCTCTCCTCCCTCCGGTGGCAGTGTTGGCACTGGTCTGCTGCACACGGACGCCTGGACAGGGCGTCCGTGTTGCCGTGAAGGTGACCCGCCCGGTGTCGAATCTCCATGTCGTAGTCCTGGAGCGCCTCCAACCAGCGAGCCAGCTGGCCCTCTGGTTCTTTGAAGTTCAGCAGCCAGGTGAGCGACACGTGGTCCTTTCTCAGCAGGAACCGTTTGCCGTAGAGGTAGGTTCGGAAATGGCGCACTGCCACCACCACAGCCAACAGTTCTCTGCGTGTCACGCAGTAATTCTTCTCCGCTCGGTCCAGTGAGCGGCTGAAGTATGCGACCACTTGCTCGCCCTGCTCGCCTGCTTGTGAGAGGACGGCACCGACGCCCACGTCGCTGGCGTCGGTGTTCAGGATAAACGGCAGTCGAGGGTCAGGGAAGGTGAGCACCGGGGCCTCGCATAGCGCCCTCCGAAGCCGCCGGAATGCCGCGTCGCACTCTCGTGTCCACTCGAAGAGCTGGCCTTTGTGCGTCAATCGATGCAGCGGGCTGGCGACTGTAGCAAAGTCCCGAATGAAGCGCCGGTAATATGACGCCAGGCCCAGGAAGCTCCGCAGCTCAGCACCGTCGCGTGGAACAGGCCAACGTCTCACCGTCTCCACCTTAGCTGGGTCGGTGGCCACTCCGGCAGCCCCCACGACATGGCCCAGGAACCCGGTTTGCCCTCGGAACAGGTGGCACTTTTTCGGGTGCAGTTTGAGCCCAGCACCTCGTATGGCGTCGAACACCTTCTCCAGATGTCCTATGGCACCGGTGAAGTCTGTTGCATGACACAGGATGTCGTCCAGGTAAACCACGCAGCATGTTCGTGGAATGCCCGCCAGGACACGCTCCATCAGCCGCTCAAAGTTCGCTGGCCCGTTGCATAGGTCGAACGGAAGTACCCGGAACTGCCACAGCCCTTGCCCGATGGTAAACGCTGTCTTCGGCTGAGCTTCCGGGGCTAACTCAATCTGCCAGTAGCCAACACTACGCTGCTCGTCCCTAAGTGTAGTGTGAACCGGGAAATGTCCACCACAGCCCCCCATTTCTCTAGCACGTCCAGGCCGAGAATGCAATCATCCTGAATGCTAGCCAACCAAAGCCGGCGGCTCGCCGTCTCACCGTTGATGCACATGCACACCACTTTTTGTCCATACAGTTCCGCTCGCTCTCCGGTAACTGTTGTGATGCGCGTTTTTGTCTTTTCCCAGCCTCTGGGTCTGGCTACCAGCGTGCCGGGTAAGAGACCGGGGCGCACCAGCGAGATGGTGGAGCCAGTATCTATCAAGGCATGACACTGAGTCCCGTCTAGCGTACAGTCCACATAGAGTCCTCTTGTTTGGCCGAGCCGGCCCAGTCATATGCAGTCCATAGCCAGGGAGGTAGTGAAACGTGCTGGGGCGGGACAGTACCTCGTGATGTGACCCGGTTCGCCACACCGGTAGCATCCGTCTCCGCTGGCCGGCCTCTTCCACTCACGTGGGCGGCGTTGTGGTGGCTGTGCTGTGGTCTGTCGCGTCGTCTCCAACTCCTCCCTGTCTTCCTCCATCGATGTCTGGCGTACGCAATGCCTCGACTCCGTTGTGTGGAAGATGTTTTCCACCCGTTCGGCCTCCGCGAGCGCCACGGCCAGCGAGCTGGGAGCGCTCAGGCGAAGGTGTTCTCTCAGCCACTCCGGGTGGATGCCTCGCACAAACGCTTCCAGTGCCATCTCTTCATGTAGACTCTGGCTGTACGTTGGGTAGCCCCGCCGGGCATACAGCTGCAGGTCAGCCGCGAACTTGCCCAGTCTCTCGCCCTTGTGGCGCCGTCTGGAAGCGAGTTGTTCGCGAGCATCGCTGGTGAAGATCCTCTGGCCGAATCGTCGTTGCAGATCGCCCTCGATTGCAGTCCAGGTTGCTTGCTCGGCCGGTGGCAGGTCTTCTAATACTTGTAGCGCTTCCCCCTCCAGGGCCAACGCCACCTGTACGCCCGTTCTCTCCGCCGACCAGCCATTCAGCTCGGCTGCCAGCCGGACCTGCACCAGGTATGTCGCCAGCGGCCTCTCACCATTGTAGCGGGGCAATTTGGCGTTGGAGTGCCCTTCTGCCGCCGTCGCACCGGGGACCAGCCGATTTCCATCGCTCCCGTGTGGAGCGGGTTCCAGTGGCGGGATGCTGCCATTAGCCCGGTTCGTCTCCTCCTGTGGCCGGGGGCGGGTTTCTTCGTTACGGTCACGCTGCAGGCTGGCTCCGTCTGCTGGGCCCAGCAGGTGGCCATGGGCGAGCGCACTGTCGAAGAGCCGTCTTGGCAGGAAACTCATCATCGCCGGGGTACGGTCACAGCTTTCTCCTCCCGTCCAGTAGGGGTCGGCATCCTACTTCTGACACCAATGTAACAATCTTGCAAAGTTGTCTTAGAAAGGTCTTTATTGGTTACGCACCAAAACACACGAATGCATAATGCCGGGCCAAACCTGGCCCTTATGCTCCAGCACTAAACATCTATGTGAGGCTGTATCTACAACACACACTAGTTAGACCCGGTTATGAACACTGTAATCAACTATAAACATAAACACGACAGTCAGGACGCATAACATTGGTAACTTGCATGGTTAACATTAACATTCAACATAACACATCAACCGAACAGCATCATGGGACCACAGTCATCAACAGCTAGGCTCAGATCATTACAGTATGTCATCATACTGTCCTACATCTCCAACATTTAGCATCCACAGCACAGCGTTGGTGTTCTTTGGGAAAATTGAGCTTAATTTCAGTAAATTAAAGCTTTGTGGAAGACTGTGTGCATGGTTTGAGTTGAACTGTTGAAAGCTAAGACAAAATATGCATGAAAACAAACCAAAGCTATTTATTTTACTGTATGATTATGCCACCCACATCCTTAAAGATCATTCTCCCTTAACATATCATCAAGACATCCTCTATAGTAGGCCTACTGCATCCATCATTTAAACTTTATGTCAGGAAATGTGATAAAATGTGTATGAAAACAATCAAGATCATAGAATGACAAACTGTCTCTCATATTCCCAAAAGATAATCTTCATTTTTACCATACAACATCATTATGACTTGTATGTATCCTCTACTGAATGCTCTATCTTCATCATCATCTTCTTCAGCAGAACCATTGCCAGCTCTGGTTACATTTACAATTGTGCAATGGCAATGAACAGTGGATGGTAATCAGCAATAGCTGTGACCTGTGATGCTAAGGTGATGATTACAGAGGTTGCTCTTCTGCAACCTCTGTAATCATCACCTTATAGCATCACAGGTCACAGCCATTGCCTTATTTTCATTATTAATACCTATATTTCCAGTGTCTTCTCTACGATCTCCCAAAAAGCTGGACCTTCGCCCAGGCAGTGAGTCACAGCTTGCTCAGCTAACTAGCTGACTTGTCAGTGAATCCGCTACTCAGGATTCAAAACCACATTTCTGTCCCTAAGATCAAAGCCCGCGCTGAGCCTCTCGTCACGCAAGGAAACGGTATTATTGCCGGAGGATGAATCCCCTCTCAGCGTGTCTGGACATATAAACTTGCATATTACCATTTGGCTTTAATAATACAAGCGAATAACATGTATATTAACAAATAATGCGGTCTTATAGCCATACAAACAAATGGGTAGGTCTATGTGAAATAATTTCATGGCGAACTATGAGCAATTACCATAATATTGGACTCAAATAATAGCAACAAGGAGCGCAGTTGAACGTCTGAACATAGATGTTTAACTGTTCTGACCGGCATCTTGATAGAACTGACCACATGCTGTGGTGAGAGCACCATTCACTGGAACTTTACAAGCTCCTCATAAAGTGACAGCTACCCTGATGATACCCTGATAACGTTACGCGAACTGGCTGCGACAGGGCTAGCGATGCTGTGCTGCGCCACGTGATGGCAACCTCGTACAAACCTGCTCCCTCCAGCGCTCCGGGCGCAGCACACACTCAGCGCAGCAACACAGACTCCCTGGCGCAAAGAGAGGGCATTGCAATCAAGACGCACCTAGACTGCAATCCCGCGCCGTGCACCTCCGCGTGCCTCCTTGTTCTATACGGCTGTCTAAAGCGTTTGAGTTATTTCAGTCTGCACGAAAAGCTATGCCACCTGGAGTGCCATCACACCCTGAAGCTTGGAGTTCTGACTTATTTTTGCGGTTTGGACTACATGTCGCGAAGTCGTCATCTCTGTGCACTTTAAGCAGCCCAGTGGTAGAAGTCTAGTATCCAGAGACATTAAGAAAATACATGTCAACTGGTTTTAAATTCACCATTAGAGGAATCACTTGGAATTGTTCTTGACAGGAGTTCTTTTTGTGTTCGCCCAAATATCTATACGGTACTGTATTTTCACAGTCAACATAACTTTGACTGTCCGGCACAATTACACTTAGCTGGACCATCGGCAGCTTTAGACAGCCCTGGCATTATTGTGTTTCATAGACTCCACCTCAGCTCAGCCCTCACTGGACCTCTCGCACTGAGCCTCAGCATCTGCAAGCCAGTCAGTGCTCCCGCGGAACACTCGCGCCGAATACACGCAGCCGGCTTGACGCGCGCACTGTCTCCTTGGGACTCCGGGGAAACTGGCTGTAGAGCAACATGTTTCCAGCGTGGCGTGGACGGACGCTCGCTGTCGGCTCAGTGTCACTTTGGACCATGTTCTGGCGTTCGTTCGGACTGAAGTGTGCATTCAGCTGGTTGTTGATTGCTTTGCTCATCCACTGTTCAAGAGCTCAAGGTAAGGACAAGGGTGTTATTTTCTTTCATGAAAGCTCCGGGGATAGTCATTTCTCAAGTGATTTGCCTGGCTGTGAGGTCTGTATCCAGCATATGCCAGTTATACTCATAGAGCAATTTTCTGTCGCTTTCGTGTCTACTGATACATTCAGTGTCCCAACGGGTTATCATCAGTGGTTATCCCGATGAGCGAAGATCACTGGATTTTAGTTGTGTTATGATTATAACTCAAATGCCTCAACACTCCTACGCAAGGGGTTAAGTTCAAAGAGCGTTGCGTATAGCCTCCAGTCATGAGGTCTTTTATATGCAGATATTCTTTTAAAAAGCTGCTATTATAAAAAGGCATTTGCACCAACTTGAGAGAGTGATGAAACAGTGCACTTGAAATTGGCTGCTCTGTCACCATTTGCTCACTGTCAGAGCAGCCGAGACGACCGTTCATTAGTCATGTAATATCGCTCACTAAAATTTGTTGTTAAAGTTGTCATCAGAATTGTATTGTATTAATTTAAATCAGTACTATGTAAAATAAGTAACATAACATGAAAGCTTTCTGCTTTATTGTCATTTTGACATGTTGATTGTGACTGATTAATATATCATAAACAGTTTGCACAACTGTTTTTCCAAAACGACATAATGCAGGAGTGACTGTTCATACTCCAGGAGCTGATCTGCATTGGATAGGTGAGGCCAATAGGTAAGAGAGAGAATAGGTAGGGGTGGGGTGGGGCATAAGGAAGTCAGCCTGTTGGAAGTCATGAAAAGGAAAGATGTCTGATTAGTTCAGGTCAAAGCCCTCAGATGTGAAGGTGGAGGACATCTGATCTCAGCTCTTGACCTTTTCATGTTTTTGTGCCATTGAGTTTTTTTTTTTTTTTTGGGGGGGGGGGGGGGGGGGTTAGGGCATGTGCCCTTTTGACAAGGTGCCCTTCTGGGCTTGGAGTATTGGTCCCTCATCCGTAAATTGCTATAAAACTTAAGTAGCCATCACGAGGCAGATGGCTGCTACTCAGACCACTGAGCCATGCTCTTTGACGAGGCTCGAGCAGAGGAGATTGTCTGTGCTCGCTCCGTGCTTAACTGTGGGTACACTGTTACGCATCAGATAATCGCAGCGCCCCTAAGCGTTGTAGTGCTAAAAGCGGCATAATCTATGGGCCTGTTTGTCTTTGAAGAGACCGCGCTGGGATATAAAGTGCCCCCAACCTTATCTGCGATGTGCTGAGGCATCTCTTATTATGCACGGCACAATAACAGCGTCGCTGATTATCATCCAGCTCTCGCTGTAAACACGCTGAGAGCCCATGAAGGTCTAGTGTTTGTTGGTTTATTGCCTGAGATGGCTCTCTTGTTTTCGTTCCCATTGATCTGTCCTTTAATTCAGCCCTTCTCTCAAGCTAGGTTTCATTATTCTATAGTCCCCCGCCTCCTTTAAAGCTTACCCCCCCCCCCCCCCCCCCAAGCTGCTTCAACTGAGGTTGATTCAGAGCTCTGAGCAGGAAGAGAAGTCTCTGAATCCTATATATGTTCTTTGACAGGCAGAGACGGGATGAGAGCTTTTTGCCCATTTCCTGTCCCCCCCCCCCCCCCTCCTTGCGTCTCTCTATTTCACACAGAACAGGCTCGTCACTAAATGTAGTACCTTCGAGCTGTCAATCACAGCAGCCAGGCTCGGGAGCCTTTGTACCCGCTCACAGAGGGTGGCAACAAGCGTCGCCGGAAACTGCCCGCGTCCCTCACACAGAGGGTGGCACACAGTGAACCACAGAGGAGCGTAGCCTCCACTGCGCCCAGTCTCCCCATGGGGAGAGCACGAGAAGGGGCGAGAGGTGGTGGGGGGCACCTATATTTGTTCAGGAGTTGGCCGCTAATGAGTGTCGGAGTGTCTGCGGCAAGAAAGGCAGGAAGGGTTCACTCGTCCTTGGAGAGGGAAGGGTGGGGGGGGGGTGCAGAAGCCGTAAGGTTTCCATAAATTAGGGAGCTCAGAAGGAGCGCAGCCGAGTCGAACCCCCCCTCCTCGCCCGCCCGCCCCCCCCCTTGAGAGTCCGAGGTGTCTTGTACTTGTTTTTTCCAGAGGCGCTGAGCTCCAGCGCGCTCAGTTCCCGCTGCGTTTAATAGTGTGCTGTGCTTTAATTCACGCGGGGATACCTGATGGAGTCGACACACACACACACACACACACACACACACACACACACACACACACACACACACACACACACACACACACACAGAAGCTTTTCCCCAGCAGAGCAGGGCTTTTGCTACTGTAGAGAGACTTCTTCTTGCTCATTTAAAAGCAGCACACACACACAGGCACACACATGCAGTCAGTGACGGCCAAACAAACATACCTCACAACCATATATGGATACACACACACACACACACACACACAGTCACCAAAACCTACAATAGAGAAAACTGTTCCCCCTGAGAATGAAATAAGTATGGAGGCACATATATGTGTTTGAAGGAAAATGACGTTCAGTGACTTTTTTAATAATCTCTGCAGGAGAGTGCGAGAGAGAGAGAGAGAGAGAGAGAGAGAGAGCATGCGTGTGTAAATCTAGGCATTCTGCAGGCATTTGTTGGGTGTGTTTTGAAGTAATCTGGATAGCTACATTGACATCCTGCCAAACCAAGACTGGTATAATTTTTTTCCAGCGGCACATTATTATGCTGCTTGACAGCTGTCAGCCATTTCCCAATCTTTAAATCTTACGATTATATTTGATAATCCACTGTGCTTACAAAAAAAGGAATTCATTTAGAATGCTCAAATCCTTATGTGATTAAAACTCCCTGCCTCTGATGTCTGACCAAGCTCTTTCCCTCTCCAATTCTCCATCTCTTCATCTCTGTCTATCTGTCTATCTATCTATCTATCTATCTATCTATCTACATGTATCTATCTATCTATCTATCTATCTATCTATCTATCTATCTATCTATCTATCTATCTATCTATCTATCTATCTATCTATCTAACTTTGTCACAGATTTAGATGATTTATTTTTTGTGGCATTCACACACACACTTACAAATACATGTTTTCAGTTCACATTACCAGATTCACCACTACTCTGGGGCTTGTAGTATATTTTAACGTGTCTGTTGCCCATACCATTGAAAGAAACATGACCTGGCTCGGCTGGGAGAACTTGTGGACACAAGGCAAAGACTTCTCTTAACGTTATGCAGCAGTTCTGCAGCAGTGCAGTAGCCAAGCTTTCCCCAGTGCCCAACCAGCAACCACCCCCTCCACCACCTCTCTGCAAATGCAGCCAGCACATTTGACTGCCCAGATGGACCATTATCAGGAGGGAGTGTCATTGCCCCCTGGATGCAGATGCCATAATTATGCATGCACAGTATTTATGGCATATTTATCTCTGGCTTTCATGACACTTATTTAATTAAACGTCTTAGGGGCTGAATTTCAGAATTGGAACAGATGTCTCGTGAATTTTTGACAAAAAACATGCATTTTTCTCTCCCGGCTGAACGAGCTCTTCTCAGCACGAGGCTTTTCTTGAGCCTGTAGCCCCAGGTGAAACTGGATGACAGCCTGAACCCCACCCCCCCCCCCCCTCCTCCAACCCCACCCCACTGGAGCAGTGGTGTCTGTTTGGCGCCTGGCCTCCCGTCTGGCTCAACTCCTTATCCTGGCCGCTGGTAGCGTCTCGAGATGTTTATTCATACAACCAGAGGACAGATTCCAGTCAAAAGGAGGCACACATCAGAGAGGAAGGCAGAGGAGGTGGGGTGGAGCGGGGTGGGGTGGAGCGGGATGGGGGGCGTTCTGCACAGCCATTCCCCTCTGGATGATAAATAATAGGAACAGGGGAAAAAATAAACTCAGCTCGTGGATGTTTTGTTGCTCTCCCTGATTTTTGGTCCGAACTGTGACCCATTTCAGGGGCAGCATGCCGTGTCCGAGACAAGTGACTCAGAGGGAGGGAGAGAGCCCCAAACGCTTGTGCACATTTAAACCAGGAGGGGACAGGGAGGGCCTGGGGTTGGGGTTTGTGGGTGGGGGTTGGGGTGTGTGTGTGTGTGTGTGTGTGTGTGGGTGGGTTGGGTGGGGGTTAGGGTAAGCCTTAGAGGAGGGAGGGGGGCAAGCCTTTGACTGAGTTATTCAAGCAGAAAAACTGTGTTTATAGTTCATAATGGAAGTATAATCTGATTACTTTGGACGTTAGGGTTTTGGCACACACCCCTGTGCCTGGTAATTGGCATGCGCCGGTAGGCCAATGGCTGTCAGCATTTGCAACGGGGGCCAAGCGTGCCTTATCTCTTCCTGTTCCCCTGAACAGCTGCCATGCAGTGGCAACCCTAAAGACATTTGACTGGGTGTCAGCATGTGTAAGTGATTTTCGTTGAGCATGGAATGAGCAGCATGTTGCCATAGCAGGCGCGCCACATGGCTGACGAGTGAAGGCACAGGCATATCCTCTCTGCCATGAATACCCAGAGAATGCGGCAGATTTAGCGGAGGGGGGAAATCTGAAAGAATTCCTGCGAATGCTTTCATTAGGGTGTAAATCAACTAAGATTCCTTCATAATTGCTTTGGTAGTCGTCAGTAATTGAGGTGTC